>NC_080722.1:6690000-6902500 GCF_019097595.1 Hemibagrus wyckioides
TCACATATACACACACACACATACACTCACATATACACACATACACACACACTCACTCACATATACACACACATACACTCATATACACACACACTCACTCACATATACACACATACACACACACTCACTCACATATACACACACATACACTCATATACACACACACTCACTCACATATACACACACACACACACACACATACACTCACATATACACACACTCACTCACATACACACACACACATACACTCACATATACACACACACACTCACTCACATATACACACACACACATACACACACACACACACACACACACACATACACTCACATACACACACACATACACTCACATACACTCACATACACACACACACACATACACACATACACTCACATATACACACACACACACAGACACACATACACTCACATATACACACATACACACACACTCACTCACATACAAACATACATACACTCACATACACACACACACATATGCACACACACTCACTCACATATACACACATACACACACACTCACTCACATACACACACACACACATATACACACATACACACTCACTCACATATACACACACACACATACACTCACATATACACACACACACACATACACTCACATATACACACACACTCACTCACATACACACACACACACACACACACACACACTCACTCACATATACACACACTCACTTTCACACAATCCCACAAACACACACACACACTCACTTTCACACAATCCCACAAACACACACACTCACTTTCACACAATCTCACAAACACACACACTCACTTTCACACAATCCCACAAACACACACACTCACTTTCACACAATCCCACAAACACACACACTCACTTTCACACAATCCCACAAACACACACACTCACTTTCACACAATCTCACAAACACACACATTCACTTTCACACAATCCCACAAACACACACACTCACTTTCACACAATCCCACAAACACACACACTCACTTTCACACAATCCCACAAACACACACACTCACTTTCACACAATCCCACAAACACACACACTCACTTTCACACAATCTCACAAACACACACACACACATTCACTTTCACACAATCCCACAAACACACACATTCACTTTCACACAATCCCACAAACACACACACTCACTTTCACACAATCCCACAAACACACACACTCACTTTCACACAATCCCACAAACACACACACTCACTTTCACACAATCTCAGAAACACACACACACACACTCACTTTCACACAATCCCACAAACACACACTCACTTTCACACAATCCCACAAACACACACACTCACTTTCACACAATCCCACAAACACACACACTCACTTTCACACAATCTCACAAACACACACACTCACTTTCACACAATCCCACAAACACACACACTCACTTTCACACAATCCCACAAACACACACACTCACTTTCACACAATCCCACAAACACACACACTCACTTTCACACAATCCCACAAACACACACACTCACTTTCACACAATCCCACAAACACACACACTCACTTTCACACAATCCCACAAACACACACACACACACTCACTTTCACACAATCCCACAAACACACACTCACTTTCACACAATCCCACAAACACACACACTCACTTTCACACAATCCCACAAACACACACATTCACTTTCACACAATCCCACAAACACACACACTCACTTTCACACAATCTCACAAACACACACACTCACTTTCACACAATCCCACAAACACACACACTCACTTTCACACAATCCCACAAACACACACATTCACTTTCACACAATCCCACAAACACACACACTCACTTTCACACAATCTCACAAACACACACACTCACTTTCACACAATCTCACAAACACACACACTCACTTTCACACAATCCCACAAACACACACACTCACTTTCACACAATCTCACAAACACACACATTCACTTTCACACAATCCCACAAACACACACATTCACTTTCACACAATCCCACAAACACACACACTCACTTTCACACAATCTCACAAACACACACACTCACTTTCACACAATCCCACAAACACACACACTCACTTTCACACAATCTCAGAAACACACACACTCACTTTCACACAATCCCACAAACACACACACACACTCACTTTCACACAATCCCACAAACACACACACTCACTTTCACACAATCCCACAAACACACACACTCACTTTCACACAATCCCACAAACACACACACTCACTTTCACACAATCCCACAAACACACACACACACTCACTTTCACACAATCCCACAAACACACACACACACTCACTTTCACACAATCCCACAAACACACACACACACTCACTTTCACACAATCCCACAAACACACACACTCACTTTCACACAATCCCACAAACACACACACACACTCACTTTCACACAATCCCACAAACACACACACACACTCACTTTCACACAATCTCACAAACACACACACACACTCACTTTCACACAATCCCACAAACACACACACTCACTTTCACACAATCTCACAAACACACACACTCACTTTCACACAATCCCACAAACACACACACTCACTTTCACACAATCTCACAAACACACACATTCACTTTCACACAATCCCACAAACACACACACTCACTTTCACACAATCCCACAAACACACACACTCACTTTCACACAATCTCACAAACACACACACTCACTTTCACACAATCCCACAAACACACACACTCACTTTCACACAATCCCACAAACACACACACTCACTTTCACACAATCCCACAAACACACACACTCACTTTCACACAATCTCACAAACACACACACTCACTTTCACCCAATCTCACAAACACACACACTCACTTTCACACAATCTCACAAACACACACAATCTCTCTCTCTGTCTCTCTCACACTCACTCACTCACTCACTCACACACACTTTCTCTCTCACTCACACACACACACTCAATCACACACACGCACACACACACTTTCACACACAATCTCTCTCTCTTTTACACATACACACACACTTTCTCACACAATCTCACACACACATTCACACAATCTCACTAATTTTAAATTATATTGATTATTTGAAATTATATTGATCATATTGTCTTTTTATAAAGCCACTAAGTTAAAATGATATTGATTTTAAGATGTAGAAATACATCAGAATTTTTTTTTTTTTGTCTTTTCCAGAAAATACATTTAACAGCTGACTTCCATTACATGTGATTTTTGAGAAAGCATTGTGATCCATTGACAAAATTCTAGTCTGTGGTCATCATACACACCTCGAAAGCTGCAGATGAGAGCTGCCCTTTTCCTTTAAAGCTCTGTAAGTATGTTTTTTTTCTTCAGGGTAATAGAATAACATGTTTTGTTATGCTAGACATATGAATATACACTGATACAAGCACATACACAGGTTATATATACTGTATACAGAGTTTAAGATGGATGGACTACAAGTGAGGTAGAAGAGGAGACAGATTCACCTCGACTCCCTCTCAGGTGATGTAGTTTAATTATATTGTGAATCTTAATCATCCTTGTTTGTGTAATTAACTTCACAAACAGCCCAGGGGGTCACAAGCACAAATTAATAGAGCTGGGTCATGTGTATTTTTGTTCATCATGGTATGGTTGAATGCTAATCACCATAAAATGTACAAGAGCTGAGCATGGCCTTCAGTTGAATAATCACATAAGACATAGTCAATATAACAGTTAGCAATGAGAAAACTATCAGATCTGTGCTTTTCATACTAGACATGGTGTCTTCACTAAAAACTCAGCTACAACTACACTCTTATCCAGAGCAACTTACATTTTATACAACTGAGGGTTAAGGGCTTTGCTCAGGGGCCCAGCAGTGGAAGCTTAATGGTCCTGGGATTTGAACTCAACCTTCTGATCACTAGCCCAACACCTTAACCACTAAGCTCCCACATTCTGCTTTTTATATCCTCAATAGTTGCTATTTTCACATGTTTAGAAAAAGAAGAAGCAGCAAAAAGAAGCTTGGTTTTTATCAAACACACATCACAGCACATTTCCAGCTTGTTAGGAAGCTGGTGTCAGAGCACAGGGTCTAATACAGTCCTGATACAGCATCCCTGGAGGGTTAGGGGCCGAACTCAAGGACGCAGCAGTGGCAGCTCGGTAGTGACCTTCTGACACGCTACAAGAGCCTTAATCATTCAGAAACTACTGCCCCCCCCAACCTCCCCAATGGGTACGGGGGGGAGTATTTAGTACAGATTTGGATGCACAATCAACATGCAACAATGTGCTAAATGCTCAAAATCCAATTTCACTCCAAGCTATAACACTGTTCCCTTCAGACAACTTTGCTGCAAAAAAATGAGCATATAAACAGAGCCAAAGGGAACAATATTAGACGAGCTAATAGCTTTGATTTCCATAATAATTAAAAATACAATATCCACAATAAAAGGTGATCATATTAATGCAGCCTCACAGATGAATACAGACACCAATGGCCACAAAATCCTGAACTGCAATGGTAATGGATCACAAAATCCACCATGAAATGATAAAGCAATTAAGTTTTTATGTAATTTCCCCATCTGAATGACAACACTACAGACTGTTCCACTATATTAACTACTGTTGGATTAATGCCCAAACCATTAAAACACCACAAAATATTGAGTGTTTTTTCACAAGAGTACAGTGTGCACAGGAGCCATTAACCAGCACAGGCTGTGCTGAATACTGTGTACTGCCTGTTCTGAGGCCTGCACTGACTGTAGCATGTTGAGGCAAAGAACAGGCAAAGCTACTTACAGTAATTACTGGAATTTTAGAACAGTGTGCTAGCTACCATATTCTGACTGACTCACATGGCTGCTGTTCTCAAACCAACATGAGCTAGTGTCGATGAGTTCGCTGATAGAGACCTGAAAATTAATTCTGTAAGGCACCAAATGATATAAATGTAAAAGGTAAGTAAGCTAGGCTAGCTCAGCTATCAAGCGTTGCTCATTTGGTGTCCAAAATTACTCACACATATGCAATGAAACAGTGACATTTAATTTTAAAGCCATTCTAATTTAAAAATAATATTTTTGTCAGCAGCCCTGTGATAGACTAGCATCTTGTCCTGGGTGTCCCCTGCCTTGTCCCCCTAGTCTCCTGGGATAGGCTCCAGGTTCCCCAAGACCTAGAAGGATAAGCTGTATATAGAATGGATGGATGGATGGATGGATGGATGGATGGATGGATGTATATCATCAGCACCAAAATTACTGGCACCCATGGAAACTTGCACAAAATGTTATCTTATATAATTAGTAACACTGACTATAAAATACATTAAAATAAAATGGACTTGTTGATTCAACAGTATGCAGAAATTCAGAACTGTAGCAGAAAAAAACTTACACTTAAAACATATACATAAGACAGAAAGCATGCCACATAAGAAGACAAAAACAAACAGAAAGCAGGCAGCAATATGGATAAAATGCAATTTCAATAGAATTATTTAGGTGTAGGTGTGTTTAGAAATAGTTGAATTTAAAGACAATGTCTGAAAAACATTTTTATTCTATACAAAACCTCTAGAAGGCATTATATTGATCGGGGCTCAGTTATGAATTTCCCACAGAATTGTGAAATTCCCACAGGCAGATATCATTTTCAATATAAATGTGATATTTTCGATCTTTAGAACATTTCAGTGATTCTAGGGAGTCAAAAATCTTCACAGGGCTCCAGACAGAAGCTAGACGGAAAAATTATATGAAGGTCAAAAGCTATCGCAGTAGTGCATAGGATTATTCATCATCGACTGCTGACCTTATCAGAGCTGCTAATCATCACTTTTGCAATTCATAACTATGTAAATGGTGACAGTCATTCAGCTGAGGGTCATCACTGTCACTGTGATCAGGAGCTGTGTGTTAGGGTGTGAATGAGACAGAAAGATACAGTATGTCATTTCCAAATTTCACAGACTTTACTGTGGCTTTCTTTTACCTCTAGGACTAATACAGCAGCCCACTGAGGCTTTAGTCATATGTAAATTTATTACAGTTTGACATCTTTAAAGAAATCTGGTGACTGTTGACCAACCAAGCATTAATTTAATCATAAATGTTTGACTGAAGTGGATAATTACGGTACAGAGACGCTGTGCGTGTATTTCTGGTGATATTTCTCTAAGGCTAATAACTAATACTAATGAAGTTAGCCAACATACAAAGAGCTAAGCTACTGTCTGTTGTCTCTAATGCTCCTGATAAAACTGAAAAACTCCAACTCTAAACTCCAACAAAATCAAATGTTCATGAATATTTTACAACTATGAGCTTTGCCTCTTTGCCTTCCAACTGTTAGATACATATGGTTATAGTATTTTGTACAGTGCTATATTATTTACAGTTAGAGTCCTTATCCATAGCGATCTCATTTATACAGTTACGGTCATTTATACAGCTACAGCATACAGTTTTATCAGGAGCATTAGAGACAACAGACAGTGACTATTATAGCTTAGCTCTTTGTATGTCGCCTAACTTCATTAGGATTAGTTATTACACTAAAATTAAACAAGATTCAATCAGCGCAAATGTTTACTGCTAGGCAAAAGCACAGATCAGAACCATTGTTGGAAAAATATCACAAGAAATACATGCACAGTGTTTATGTACAGTAATTATCCACTTCTGTCAAATATTTATGATCTATGACTAACAGGATGAACAGGATACGATAAACTGCTTAGTCCTTGAGCAAAACCCTCAGTTGCTAGGCTTAATGCCAGAAATATATACAGCTGAGCATGTCAGGGTTAAGGACCTTGCTCAGAGCCCAGTGGTGGCAGTATGGTGGTCCTGGGATTTAACTGAGCTACTACTTCCTCCAATTTACAAGCAAAAATCCAAATTTCAGACTTTACTTAATACTTTACTTTACTTAACTTTAATGTACATGTATACGCAGATTATCGTTGAAGCACAAGATCTGGTTAAGAACATTTATACTGTACATGTACTGTAAAAACTGGAGGTCATTAGGTTTTTTTGTTTGTTAGTTACATAAGCTTCATAGCTCCATTACAAAACCCAAAGAAGCCAAGCACACCTTGGCTGATTAACTGCATTTAGGAAAAGACAGACATTTATTTCTTCTTAAATTTCATCCTATCTGGCCTCCACGTGGGATTCCTGTTGATTCCGAGCAAACTGATGCACATATTTATTGTCTATACCTATACCCATATGTAAAAGCCCGATTATAGTTGTTATATTGCAGATAACTCAAAGTCACCACGTTTTCATGTGCCTTCATCAGTTCTACTAAATGGTGGGAAATTTCTTGCCATTTAAAGCCCCGTGTGATTCACACCAGTGACATCATGAGACTGGCATGACATTAAGGTCTGGAGTTGTAAATTGGTGTGAAACACACACACAGCAGGATAAAGCAGATGGTCGTGTCAAAAGATCATCTTCTATCCAGAGATGACTCATTCATGATGTCTCATCATAAATCCAAAAACCGATGGGAAAACATTGTTTTGATCAGACCAGGGTGGAGAGGGAGGAGGAATCTTTTTAATACGATGTAAATGGGTGCCATACTGAGTGAAGCCCTTCATATGGGCATAGAGAGTTCACATATAGCTATAAAAACAACAGCTGTCCATAAACTTGTGCATTTCTCAGCCAGAAGTAAAGTTATAGCATATTACATTTTTATTCTTTTCCCAAGTCAAACAATGCCACAGCCATTTGTGAGCTGGAATCCAAGAGAGCAGAACAGGCCATGCTCTTGGATGGAGAGACAGAGGGATGGTCTACTCTCTCTCTGCTGTCAATCAGAGAGACGTCAGTCAATCATGGGCATCTGTATGAGGAAGAGGGTAGAATGCGCTTTGCTCTAAGTGTTTTTCACCATCCCCTGATGTTGCCTGAGCAGCAGTGTGTAAGGTTGTGATTGGCTGGCTTCTCATGTCTTGGAGGTATTATGTGATTGCCCTTCCTGGTTGGTAGCTGTGGCATTATAGTGGAGGATGGGAATTAGCTAAGATTATATTGGGTAGAATGTTTTAAAATAATTTTTTAAAAATGGTTCTATTCCAATTTTTGTAAAGAATTCTTGTAAAGAAATGACTTGACTATGAACATCTCTTTACCTGAGTTAAAAGTCCCTTATAGAGATTAAACACTGGTTTCAGCATCTTCTCTGGACAGATAGAAAGGTTGAGCCCATGAAGGAAATTCTTGTGTTACAGCAGCTTAGTCAGTAACAAGATACAACACGCACAAACACAAATATGTAAGACTAAGAAGAAAGAAGAAAACCCTAAATATCATATGTGCATCAGTAAACATGCCTGTTCTAAAACATACCTGTTCATGCTAATAGAAATAGAAGCCTTTACATATACATTACAGCACTGGGGAATTCCTTTCTTTGTATATCCCAGTTGAGGACGTTGGAGTCAGAGCACAGGGGCAGCTATGATACAGAGCAGAGAGGGTTAAGGGCCTTGCTCAATTGACCAACAGAGGCAACTTTACAGTGTTGGGGCTTGAACCCCAACGTTCTGGCCAACAACCACTTGAGCCACCACTGCCCTAATCACTAGGTTCACTAATAATCACTAAGTTTCTTGTTATTCATTAAATTTATTATGTTAATATGTTTGAAAGGAGCATCACAGACAGCTGTCCAACAACTCGATCACAGCGTGACATTCTCTGTGAGAGGAAATCACGCTCAGCTAGCATATTTTCAGATGTTTTAACCAGTCTGACTGTTTTTTTTTTCCAGAATCCAGCCACGGTGACATCCGACTTCACTCCATAAATCATTCATTTATAAACCATTATCAACAATCTATTTCCTTCAGTGCATCTCAGCTGTGCTAACAACACTATTATCCTGATTACACTGGCTGGAGTGGCTACTGTTTGCGCTGTCAAATAACCAGATTTTAGAGCTGATTCATTTCTCCTTTCCCACACCACAGCAATTTGAGTCCTGGAAGCAATTCATCACTACTGAAAGCTCAAGCACTGAAGCAGATGCTTCAGCTTATATGGCCTCTAAATTCATGGGAGCAAATTAATCGACAACGCTGCTAAATTGCACATCACGCTCGGAGGGACCTCTCGTTCTGTGGCTCGTCGTTCAGTCATGCGTGTAAAGTGGAAAAGTATGCAAATGGCCATAAATCATTCTGCTTAGAGAGACGGTCGCTTTTCACTCTCTGTCATCTCCAAGACCTGGAGGCTTGCCACAGGCTTGTGTGTGTGAGTGTGTGATGAAGATATATTGACCTTGACAGATGTGTAGTAGCTTGAGTATGTGGCTTATCATTTATAAACACTTAGTGTAGTTTAGAAACACTGTGTTTAGTATTCTTAAAAGTGTTTTTACTTTTTTTACGGAATACTGCATACAGAGATGTAGTTGCCCCACACACACACACACACACACACACACACACACACTACTGTTTGACATGTTATTCCTTAGCAGCTAAGTTTCAATTCAATTCAATTTATTATCAATTACAAAGCAGCTTTACAGAGATATAGAAACATAGAATAAAGTTTAACGTTAAGTTATTATTTATCTCTACCATTTATCCCTAATTAGAAGCCTGAGGTGACGGTGGCAAGGATAAACTCCCTGAGATGCTATGAGGAAGGAACCTTGAGAGGAACCAGGCTCAGAAAGGAACCTCATCCTCATTTGGGTGACACTGGACACTAGATAATGTAAATGTAAACAATGTGCTTTCTACAACAGTTTACTGTATAGTCAAGTGGAATTGTGCAAACAAGAGCTTCTGAGGAACTAATAGATCAGCGTAATTATAGACTAATTCCTTCCTGCCGAAGTCTTCTTGTTCACTGATGAAGACCTGTGCACAAAGCTGACTGCCGTAACAGCAGCTCAAAAACGGAGCAATAGCCTTCAGGTTCTGAAATGATCAGGAAGCTGAACTGCTCAAGCTTTTAGAAGGAAATACTGCTCATCCCCAAAATACTGATTTGAGTTAATTGAAATAGGAAGAATTTACTTGTACTCATGTGAGTCAGTATTTAGGAAAATCATAAGTCTGTGCTTGTGTTTATTATAAACTTAACAGGGATGTGTATTACGTCATGTTATTATTTTTTAAGTGCTCTTTTCACTTCAAGAATTGACCAAATATGTAATTTGGCCAGGGATGCCAAAAACTTTTGCATACATCTGTATATTATTTATCATGTTTTTAAGTTCATTAATTTTAATTTAGCATTTTAGAGTTAAACCAAAAGCCTGGACAAGACTTTTAAAGCCTCTCTTGCTTTAATTCACACACACACTCTCGACAAAGGATTCATTTCTTGTTGATTTAACAGAAAACAATTCAGTTACTGCAGCTCTGTGAAGCATGAGGAGCAGGTGGAGGAACCTGGCATCTCTCTGTCATCACACAGTGTAATACAACAGCAGGAAGAGCACATGCTAATTTACACAGGCTAATTATCCTCTCCAGTGAGCAATCATTACACTGGAAATCAGGCTGTTTGTGTCAGAAAGCATTCTCTTTTATATTATATTACTCTCTCTCTCGCTCTCTCTCTTTCTCTCTAAATATGTGATGAGGCTTAATGTCATTTCTAAAACTGCAAAAGAAATAAAAACATTACACAAGCACAGACAATTTAAAGATGATGTTTTTAACACATGTGAGAAGCTGAAGTAATAAAAGAGAGTTGTGGGTTTGTAACAATGGCACACATATAATCTTTATACAATGGTGCGGAAATTAATACCAGATTTTATATCATTGCACATTAAAGCCTGAGCTGAAATGATATCCTCTGGACTCACAGGTACTAAAATACGTTTCTCGTACTCTCTGAAGAAGAGAAAGGCAAAAAAGAGAGAGATTTAAAAAAAAAAGTGACAGAATTGATAGACAGGGTGACAAGGGGGTAGAGATGTGGAGATATATTAAAGGGATGGAACAAGAGGATGATACACACATACAAGACAGTGATGGAAAGATAGAGGATAGAGAGAGAAAGGGAGAGAAGGTCAGAGACAGGGATGAAGGAGAGACAGAGAGTTGGTGAGAAGGTGGGGAGAAAAAGAAATGAATGGAGTGATGAGAGAGGGGGGGGGAGGATTAGAGGATGAAGTCAAGGGAAAAACAAAGACTAAGTGACAGAGAGATAAAAGTGGAAGACAGGAAAGGGAGAGAGACTGAAATATGAGGAGAAAGGTGAAAAGAAAAAGAGGAATGGAGCAATGAAGAGACAAGATGGGAGAGGATATAAGCAAGAGAGTGGAGAGATGGTAACAGATACAGAGAAGAGATGGGGATGGAGGGAAGAAAGAAGCAGCAGCAGTGGGATGAGTAGAGGGAGAGAGAGAGATGCTTGAAAAGCAAGTTAAAAGCGTGAGATAGAGTGGGAATTATAGAAAAAGCGTGAAATTGAGGATGAGAAACAGAAAAGGAAAGAAGAGGAGACAAAAGAAGGGAGAGAGACAGATCTCATATAAATTTGTGATCATATCAGAAAGGTGATCCATGATAAGATATCAAACTGAACAGATGTGTGAGCTGATAAACAGAGACAGATTCCACTATACTTCCAAAAGACATCAAGTCAAATAAATCCTCCAGATGCGCAGTGATAAAAGTCCAGAATCACACGGAGGAATCACACGCTCTGGGGTGTGGATGCACGCAAACAGTGCGCCAAGTCAAGGACAAATTAAACTGTACAAAAATAGTGTTTGCACATATTTCCGTCTCTGACAGGCGACTACACGCAGCACGGCATCGTCTCAGACCTGTGGATCAGTGTGTTATGACTCCAAAGACATCCGGCAAGCTGTAATCATTGCGATTGTTTCGGCTCAGTGCAAAAGCTGCTCTTTTCAAGCCTTATTTAGCTTCATCAGGGACAGGCTCTGTGTCTAATTTGGAGCCCATCCAGAAGCCAAGCAACATTAAAGCCCGGCTGGAGGAAAAACGCCAAATACGGACGAGAGAATTTCCTGTGTGGCTGGGAAGGTGCCAATCTCGGAGACCTCACGTCAAGGAATAGTCCAAGATTTATTACTAAATATAATTGTTGGAGACATCAGTCGCTCTTTGGGTTCATACTCCCAGAAAGAAATGACAGAATGCATTCATGGGAATTTAACACTTAGACACAGAAACGAACAAAATGATTTGTATTTAAAAATAGCACATGCATTCGGTGATCCCAATATTTAAAAAAACAAAGGTTGCATGAAATAAAGGTTGAGAATGAGCTGGTGATTAAGTGCTTCTGTGGTTCAGTATAAGCAAACAGAACCAGTTTAACTTTGAGCTTTCATTTAAAACCTGATCAAGTCTGTGAGCCTTAAATTCACTCAATCTATAATAAGAACAAAGACAGCAGAGAAGTTCCTTTTTACTGGATTGAAATGAAATCGGAATATGCATTCAGCCTAAATAAATGGATGGGATTTAAACTGGAGTTGGTTTTCGATGAGAAGGGAATTTGGAGAGCTTAACAGCAGCATCAGAGTCGAATATCCGAAAGCCGTGTTCACATCACCAGCTTTACTGCTCAGGTCAGATGTTTAGTTCAGGTCTGATCTTCCTGCCTTCATATGACTCTGTCATTATGTGTCATTTGCTGTGGACAGGAGTGAGTCCGGAAATAAGCCACGCATGCATATTTTCTACATCTGTACCCTCACCTGCACAATCCATGTGACATGAACAAGAAGAAGAAGAAGAAAAAAAGACTTTTACAAGAAAATCCATTACTTCAGTAGCAGTAAAGTGAACAAACATGTCTTTATCACAGAGCCAATTTGCTTTGCAGCTTGTCAGCTATTCATGATCAGAGTGAAAAGGAGAAAAGAACCACTTATTTTGTCGCTTGTTACAGAATACACTTCTGCAGATTCATTTTCAGTGGTCACTCACATGGCCTGATCGACAGATCACTCATTAAAGCAGCCTCTGATTTTGCATTCACACTTAAAAACACCTTGTAATGTGAACGCAGACTAATCAATTTGTATTACTCAGGTAATTATTAATCACAGACCCACAAACAGTCACCCACTCATCCATCAGTCTGTCCATACATCCTGCCTTTCATGCATCAATCCACAAACAGAGGCGCGAACAGAATATGTTGTTTGTGTGAATTCTCCTGTCTGTCCCACACTTCCTGTCTGCCTCCCAAGAGGAATTAAGGCAGTAATGTAATCTGTGGACGCTGTTATTACTCCATGGGCAAGAGCCCAGCTCAGATTAAAGTGCCTTCATCAGTCCTAATTAGAGTCAAATACCTTCCACACAATGCCACTCTTCTTTTCAGAGCTGTGATGCACACAAGGGATAAATCCAGCCATGGAATAATGCAATATCTCAAATAGCTCCTCAGGGCTATTATCAGAAGCAAAGACAATTGAGAGTGTTACTTGTATTTGATTGGTTTTTTATCAGATATCAGATGATTCCTTTAGCAACTGGCATGAATATGAAACCCAGGTCAACAACAGCTCAAAAATCATAATAATAATATTAATAATAATCCAGTAAAATGTGGTGTAACGTTATTAAACACAAGCTAAGGTTATTATGTCTCATCAAAACTTTTCAGCAAAGATGCAAGAGAAAGTTAATATGCATGATTGTTTACAAGGGAATGGATTGATTAAACCATTCTAAATGATTTGATCAGACCAGTGTATTTAAAACTTCCAGGTAATTAGACTTAGCGTAGGGGCAGAGATGGAGGTTAAAGTAGAGAGCTAATAAATTACCTAATAAACATACCCATCTCTCCTGTCTAGGGCTCCATGTGGGAAGCTCAGATGATCACATTATTGTTTGAGATGTAAATTACATAAATGGCTGGATTTCAAATTAAAACTTAGCCATCTCATCTGCATTCATTTTTTCTACATTCATTATTATGATGGTTTGCACGAAACCTTCTGTTTTCAGACATGGTTATGCAATAGTTGTAATCTAAAAGGGTTTTAATAGATATAAAGTTATTTAATGTATTAACACAGCCGTTTCTCTGAAAGCCACAGACTGTGATGAGGCCACAGCAGGATGTTCAGCCTGGGGCTCAATTTTAATTAGAATGAACTCTGATAAAATGTGTTCATTTTTGCAGCAAAGTCAAAAAAGGCATGTACACGTCCATGGTGAAATGGACACGGTCCATGAGAAGTGTTTCAAAATCCGGCACCCCAAAGATTTGTTACGGTGTCCGCAATTTGGGCGAGGTTAGGTATAAGTCCGTTTTAACTATAAAAGGCAATGTTCATTTACCACTGTAACGGCTGTAGCAGGATGACCGACTCCATCCACACTTCAGACCACAGCCCATGAGTTTGGGTTACATCATGATATCCGAGCCAGAACCCGCTGACCGAATCCTCTTAATCACACCGGGAACAGAATGATGACGTTGCCTAAAACGGAATAGGTCATGCCATTATATTATGGTTATCTAATAATTGAGTTCCTTTCAGATGACCTTGGTGCTCCAGTAATGCTCTTTATGTCTGTCGGTACTGACCAGATAAAGAAGAAAAGGTGTCAGATCCTCCAGGTCTTTACTACCAGACTGCATGACAGCTTCTTCCTCCAAACGGTCAGTGCCATTCAGAAATGAATAAATAAGACCAAAAGAAACCACAAAGTCATTATCAATATTCAACCAGCATATTATTACTTCATGCTTACCACATGGCAAATCACAAGTTTACTTTTTAATGCATTTATTTCATTATAATGGTTTGTAAGTTGAGTCTCTAGAGTTAGCACTTTGTAACATTTAAGCTTTCAACATGGGGAAGCTTTCAGAATGGAGGACCTTTCTCTTTACATCCTCTCTAACATATTGCTTGTGTTCATTTCTAGAGCATAAAAGGAAACAAAGTAATGTACTGAATACATTAATGTGCAGCTATTTTATATTATTTTATATTTTAAGCAAGGTGCCTAAGGGAAACTTACTTTAGTCTTTATTGTATTGTATTATTGTTTGTATCTATACATATCTGCAGGTTAATATTTCTGCTCTGCTCTCCTTCCTAGCTTTGTTTTCCTTTTTTGTCCTTTTCCCATTAATTGCAATCTATGGCAATTCCCATTAATCAGATCTTCCCATCACAAGAGTTACCAACTATAGATTGAGAAGGTCGGCTGCATTGTTTTGAACTGCTGCTCCTGCTGCAACACATGGTAATGTAACACACAAGTTAATCAGACATTGAAAACCTTTCTAAAAAACTAAACATTCAACAAAAAATAAAAAAAACTGAACCAGTTAGTTAGCAAATAAATCCCACTACTGTACCTCAGCTAATCTCTCAACACTAATAGGACACAAAACAGACCTTTTAAAAATTGTAAATAAATAAAATCATAAGTATAAATAAGTATTTTATAAATATTTTATCATTTTATATTTAAATAATAAATATTTTATCATTTTTATCATTACATATTTTTATATTTTAGCTTTTATTATTATTATTATTAGTAGTAGTAGTAGTAGTAGTATTTCTCTTTCTTTTGCTTTCCTTCATTTCAGTTTTATACTGCAGAATTTTATTGGTTTGATAACTTCATCCCTCAATCACTTCATTAAATCTTTTTTAATTAAGAGTTTGATCAGATTGATCAGAAACACAGTCCAGACATGGTTAGTGTTTTAAATGTTTATGTCTGGAACCATGATTTTTAATGGAATATCATCATAGGCATAGGCCCATTTGCAACCATTATTCTTCTGCTCCAGTGACAGATTAAGGCTAATTCATCATTAGAAAACTCTGATGATGTTAGCACAGCTGAAAACTGTTCTGTTGAAAGACATAATAAAACCGGCCTTATTTGGGCTACTTAAGTATGTAGAGCATGAAAAAAAGTCTTTTTTCTATCTGTCTATTGTTGTGTTGAACAATAAAGTCTATTCCATGCAAGAAACTGCGAAGAAACTGAAGATGTCAGACAAAGGTGTGTACTACTCCATTCATAGGAAAACACACACTGGCTCTAACCAGGATAGAAAGAGTAGTCTAAGTTTGAGGTGTTTGTCAAAGAGAAGAACGTTTGTGAGATTTAGAACAAATGAAAAGATGCTGGTGAAGGAAATGTGATAGTCTGAGGTACTTTGGTGCTGGTAAAGTGGAAAGTTTGTTTGAACTTCAACAAATAAAGTTATCACTCCATTTCACAGCTCAGTGCCTTACCCTTTTGGACAGTGCTTTATTGGAAATTGCCAATTTCATCCTACACCAGGACATTGACGCAGAGCTGCTTGAAAACTTGCAAAACGTATTAAGGAAAGAAAAATGAAACGTCCAGCGCAATCACCGGATCTCAGCCCTCTTCAGCTGTTGTGGGAGCAGCTTGACCGGATAGTATTAAAAAAAGTTTCCATCAAGCTAATTTGATTAGTGGGAGGTGTTTCCGAAGACATGGGGGTGAAATTGATGCAGATCACCTCAACACAATGACAACTAGAATCCTAAAGGTCTACAAGGATGCAGTCTGAAAGTCTAAATTGTTATTTCAAACAGAAATCATTATCTCATTATCTCTAATCCTCTGGTAAATTCACTGTATGGGAGAAATCCACTCCTTATTTAATTAGCATTCACATAAAATCCAGCTGGATGTTTAATCAGATAAATGTGATAAATTGAGATAAAAGAGAAAATTGAAAATGAAATAAATAACTTACACTATAATGTTGACAAGTTTGGAATAATGTTTTTGGGTGATTCCGAACTTGTCAACATTGTAGTGTTGAAGTTTATTTTACTTTTCTCTTCATTTATCATATATATTTATGTAAAAACTAATTAAATAAGGTGTGGATTTCTTCTATACAGTGAATTTACTAACACCACTTACAAAGTTAAGGGCAGCACCGTAGCTTAGTGGTTAGCACTGTTGCCTCACAGCAAGACAATCCTGGGTTTGAATCCTGGGTTCAAACAGGTAGGGGCCTTTCTGTGTGGAGTTTGCATGCTCTCCCTATACCTGTGTGGGTTTACTCTGGGTACTCTGGTTTCCTCCCACAGTCCAAAAACATGTACATTAGGTTGATTGGTAATTCTAAATTGCCTGTGAGTGTATGTGGTTGTCTGTCTATATGTGGCGCTGTGATGGACTGGTGACATGTCCAGGGTGTACCCCTGCCTTTCACCCAGTGTGTGCTGGGATAGGCTCCAGCAGATTCCCTGTGACCCTAATTAGGAATAAAGCGGGTATAGAAAATGGTTGGATGGACTTACAAAGTTAGTGTTAGCAAGTCTAAGCTATTAACTCAAAAAGGATGGATTTTCACCAGAGTTTGAATCAGCAGTGCACTTGCACTCTGAAACTTTCTCATAAGCATACTTAAAACACATTACCTGTTCTTTCTGAATAATGTATTCGTATACATTTTCATCCCTTACTAACAGCACTCATGCCTGTTATCTATTAATTATCTACAGATTGGTACTGTATGTATTTGTTCTCACAAAGTCATCATAATATACATAATGATTAAAACAGTGAGCAGAATATTGAATACATTAATGTGCTTTTTCTAGCCTTTTCTCCATTTTTGTCCTTTTCCCACTAATTTTCTTCTTATTTTAATCTTTGCCAATTCCCACCAATCAGGTTAGATCTCCCCATCACATGACAGTTACTAACTATAGACTGAGAAGGTCTGAATAGTTTTAAACTTCTGCATCACATGGATGTGTAACACACTTGGAGGAAAGCATTATCGGCCTCCTTCTGCATGCATGAGCTCACAGATACCCCTGACTGGCCAGTGTCACTGTGATTGACAAGAGAGAATAATGCAATGCTTCCCATCCTGACAGAACAGACAATTTGGCTCTCTGGACTTGAACTCGCAGATGATAGGGTGAACACTTTTCTTTAAACCAGCTTTTCACTGATAGGAGGATTTATTTTCATAAGCCTTTCTTGTGAAAGGAAAACTGCAATGCAGAAGTCGCATTATTTGGTAACTAAATGAAAATTTAACAGAAAGTGGAAGGTTAGACATACCTGATCTCTTAGCTAAACTGTGTAGATGATCATCTTCCATTACTTCCTGTTTCTAGATTTTCGTAAAGGTACTTTGAGACAATGTCCATTGTTAAAAGTGCTATACAAATAAATTGAATTAAAAAACCTTTTTCAAAGGATTAAATGTCTTCATTTGGGCTACTGCACTTGGGCTTTGTTCAGGCTTCTGGAAAAACACTACCAGTCAAAAGTTTGGACACACCTTTTAATTCAATGTTTTTTGTTTAGGGATTTATCTTGAACAATACTGGAGATTTCAAAACTATGAAATAACACACATGGACTTCAGTAATCCATATGTAATGACAACTAAAAACAGTCAGTTGTTATTTTAAGACACGAAGGTCAGGTGTTCTGGAATAGTTCTTGCAAGAACAGTATTGTCAAGTGCATTTGCAAAACCCATCAAGCACCATGATGAAACTGGCTCACATGAAGACCATCCCAGTAAAGCAAGACCAAAACTTACCTCTGCTGCAGAGGAGAAGTTCATTTAGAGTTACCAGCCTCAGAAATCACCAATTAACCGCACCTCAGATTAGAGCCGTTATGAAGGCTTTACAGAGCATCAGTAGCAGACATATCTCAATATCAACTGTTCAAAGAACATTATTGTGTAGCATGTCATTGTTTTACAATGAAGAAAGAAATAAACATCAGGAAAGACCATGGAATTAGAAGGTGTGTCCAAACGTTTGACTGGTAGTGTATATTCATTATAATCTGATGCTTACTCTTGTTTTTGTCTTTGTTTCAGCAGCTGATGTGCTATCTGTTTATGATTGAGTGCTTTTAAATTATTTGCTTCAAAATCAGTTTTCCATGCTGTTTTTAACTGCTGTCTTTCTTGTGTTAATGCTTTATGGTCACAGACTCACCGAAACTAGATAGTTAAAAACTGGAAAAAGACCAGTGTTCTATCCAGTTTGGGAGCCCATGATATCATTCAGTTTCTTGTTCTTCCAATGTTGTAATCCATCCACATCAAGATTTGATGTGATGTCATTATGTGATGCTTTTGTGCTGACTGTATTTGTAAAGATTTACTGTATCTATCTTTCCTTGCAGCTTAAACCAATCTGCCCATTTTCCTTTGACCTCTATAATCAACAAGGCATTTCCACCCACAGAACTGTCACACTGGATGTTTTTTTGTTTTTCACACAATTCTGTGGAAACTCTAGAGACTGTTCTGTGTGAAATTCAGCCCATCTGCCACGATCAAAGTCACAGAGATCACACTCTTTCCCCATTCTGATTGTTATCCGCTTCTTGTATCTGCTTGATTTCATGCATTGTGCTGCTGCCACATGATTGGATGGCTACATGAATGGGCAAGTGTAAAAAAATAATTTGTTTACAATATTAAAGTGTATGGTAATTGTACCTGATGTGCACACAATCCCTTGTGGCGTTCTCTCTCTCTCTCTCTCTCTCTCTGTCTCTCTCTCTCTCTCTTTCTCTGTCTCTCTCTCTGAATGACAGCATCTCCACAACTCATTCCAGCTGTTAAATGATCACTGATATCAGATTAGACCTGTGTGACAGGCGACTGCTAAAAAGGACTTATGTCTGTTATCTAGAACAAATAAAGAGCTGGGGGGAAAATCAACTTTCCATTTCAATATCATTAGAAATGAAGACAAACGGAAGAATTTGTATTTTAAATAGTGTAAAAGGTTATTACTCAAGTACGGACGGGTCATGGGTCACATGATTTTCCAACTATAGCCAAGCTATTCAATGATAGCATAACACAACGGCGTACGCCGTCTCAAATTGTGTGTGTACACGAGACTGAATCTGAATTTCATGAAATGACTCAAAATTACTTCTAAGAGCAACAGCTATTATTCCTCATTCACGTGAAGTCTGCCTGAGTGGTGCCTTAAATGAACACAATCACCTATGGAAAAGTTCTTATGCTGTGTGAATTGAAGGTTTTCAGGTAAACTGATTGATTTGTCTGGCCAGCAGACAGAAAATAAGCAGTGGATAACATGGATGTGATTATCAGAGATGTGTTTCTCTGTGGCCTCTGTCTCACAGCTTACACAAGCATCCACGGGTCTAAGAGAGGTCAGGGTCTGAATTGACACACTGTAATTCTCAGCGTTTTTACACAGAGAAACATTACTGACCCACAGCAGATCACTGAAAATTACTATGCTACAGCTTTTCTGGTGATATAGTTTCTTGCTTGTGTCTACGCTTAAATTATACCATTTTATTTTCCTTGTAGCGCATAGGTTAGAGCTTAGAGCAGGCCCAGTTAATTGGTGACAAACCAGAGCCAAGACCAGGTAGCAGACAAGCAGGCTGTTGCAAGTTGACCGTCTGCAATCTGCAATGTGTCGTGACCCAGGTTTCACAATATAGAGACTCTGTCTGTTCCCCAAGCTAAACAAAAATGTTACAACATCAGAATATTCGCTTAAGTAACCTGATTAGCATAAAACTACATAAAAACCTTTGACTTGAAGCTAGAACTGTTAAATATTAGATCTTTTTCATCTAAAGCACTTACTGTTAAATAAACTATTACTGACCAGAAGACTAATGAACTGTGTTTAACAGAAACATGAATAAAATCAATCATTAAATGAAGCTAGTCTGCCTGGATATAGTTATATACATCAGCCTCGCTTAGCATACACTAATTGTTATTTAGAAAACACCTAAGGGCCATGTTCTGAATTCCTCTGTGAATTTACAGATTTCATTTCAAACCTTGTTAACAGAATCAGATTCAGTACTGTATATTTTTACATACACAAGGAGTTTGGTACCGGCTGTTGGTGACCCTCAAAAGTACAGATATAAAATAATTACAGTGTACATTAATTTACAAACAATGTTATATATAAAGTCCACAATATACAGATTATGAGACAGGTTATGAATGTATATACAGTGGGATAGTAATGCAGTGATAGTGTGTTCAATTCAATATTAAACATTAGAAATCTTATTATATGGAAGTTTTTGGTCAATACTATATATATTTAAATCCGGTATTCAGTTCAGCACCACTGTCGTCTACAACAATTGGTAGCAATGTAGAGAATTAAACTGGAAATGTTCTCGTTCTCTCTCTCTCTCTCTCTCCCTCTCTCCCCCATCTTCACTAGTATGACAGCAGGAGGGTTAAGATCTCATTAGTGAAGTTGGCACTGGTAATTAACCTTTATACATTGTCCTGTTCAAAATAACTCATTTTACATTTTTAAACAAACTTGGATTTCTATTATAAACTTCGGGGGAAAAAATGAACCCTTAAGCAGCTTTGTTGCTGTTTCTATTCTGTATATCAAACTATATGCTAGAGTTAATTGCAACATCCTATAATAATCTTTTATTCTTTTCATTGTTACAATATGTGTGGATAATAACATTTATATTATTTTTCATGGTAAGTATGACAAGCCACCAAGAGCTTGTTCTTTTGTTAGAGCCTACAGTGCTGCTTCAGTATATTCTTAATAGTGTGCTCTATGCAGATATAAACAGGAGGCATTATTTAATTTTGTTTTTCAATGTGGTCCAAAGATCAGTTACACTATATGGCCAAAAGAATGTAGACCATCATACCCATACTGTATGTGGACCTTTCCCAAACTGTCCTTAAAAATGTCTTTGTATACTATCACATTTGTTTTTTTTTCCTTTACTTTAACTAAAAAGCATAAATTTGTTCCAGCATTACAATGCTCCTGTCCACAAACCAAGCCGCATTAAGCCATGCTTAAAGTAGGACTGTAGAGTTCTATGCAACTCTACTGAAGTTCTTTGGGATGAACTGGAGCACCGTCAGACCTCCTCAACTGACAGAACCAAGCTCCAAAATCTAGTGGAAACCCTTCCCAGAAGAGTGGAGAGTATTATAATAATTATTTGCTATATAGAGTATGAAGCTTTGAGGACAAAGAAAAGAGTCAGAGGTGGGTGCCTCCAGCAGAACCAAAAATCAACCCAAATGCAGGGACAAAAGGTAGATGGGAGTTTTTTTAATTAATAAAATACAGGTCAGAACACATAAACAAAACATAAACATAAACAAAAGCACATGGCATAGGAGATAATATAAACAAACTGTCCACTGATGTCCACTGTCCAGACCACATGCATTAACAATGTATTTAAAGCATTCACTCATTGATCCTTCCTAACTGTTTTTTATGGTGCTTTAAATAAGACTATTAGTTTGTTTATATTTTACCAAATAAGACCAAGAAAATGTCATATGCAGGTACAAACTAATATAACTCCCAGACACATTTCTATTAAAAAAAAAAAAAAACCCTCTTGTTTAGATCCCACCCACTTGCAGATACAGACAGGAAAGTGTACGATGAACATCATTCAGTAAACTGGCACACCGCATAGTCATCAAATCATCATTAAAACCGCTAACCAAACATAATCAGCCATGATGCCCATCCAACCTGACTCTCCTGCACAGCTGTGCTTTAAAAATGTGCTCTGTGGTTTGTACTAAATCTAATTTTTTCTGCTCCCTCCATAGCATATTACATATTTTATTCCCTATACAGTGAGGCAGCTATTTCTAAAACATTCTCATAAAGACTCACACAGTGTATCAAAATCCATTAATCTTCATAAGACTCCAGTGTCCTACTGTAAGTTTTCCTTAAATTACTGTGTAATGGTCTAATGCTTGCAAGTTCATAACAACTGACATAAGTCAGGATTAAGGCTAGTTGTTGGAGCCTGTTCTTATTTGTATGACTTTAATAAGTACAGGGGGCAGTGGTAGCTCAAGTGTTTAAGGTTCGGGGTTGTTGATCAGAAGATCAAGGCTCCAGCCTCAGCACCGCTGAGCTGCCACCATTGGGCCCTTGAGCAAGGCCCCAAACCCCCCCTACTCCGGTAGCACTGCATCTTGTGCTCTGACCCCAATCCACCAAGTACAAGGACGGGATATGCGAAGAAAGAACTTTACTCTGCAGTAATGTATCTGTGACTGCTATGTGACTATATCAGTCACTGAATAGAAGTTGTCATAGCAGCTCTATACAATTAAAGTACAGTACGGATACATAAAACAAAAACGGATGATAAGATCATGAGATGGGGGACAGAGTAATAGACAAATCTGTACAGTGAAGTAAGTAGACAAATACTGAGCTAGTCATATGTGCAAGAATAGACAGATATGCTAGATGGACTGCTGTGCAAAATAGACAAAAAGCTAAAAATATGCAAGAAATCGAGACATCACTCAGATCACTCACTAATTGAGACATCACTCAGACCATACATGAGAATGTACAATTATTGCCAGCCATTCACGTGCCATTGCAGTAATGTATAAAATCCTGCAGATACAGTTCAAGTGCTTCAATTAACATTCAAATTAATCATCAGAATGAGGGAAAAATTGTGATATCGTTGACTTTGACCAAGATATACTTGCCAGATTGAAGTGTTTCAGAATCTGCTGATCTCCAGGGAATTTTCACACACAACACTGTCTAAGGTCAGCGAATAGTGGGATCTTTGCTGGATTTAGGCCAGTACATTTATTGACGGTGAATGCATTTAACTATCTACATTTATAGAAAAGCTCTTTACCTTCCTGTCTTTTTTATCCAAGTAAGAACGTCAGATTCGCTTAGACAGCAGTTTCTTTCACCTGTCAGTTATTTCCGTGTTGCATAACTGGCTCTCTATTGGACTGTCAGAATGGACAGCCCTCCATTTGAGTACAACTATAAAGACATTGCAAACAGGAGCTGCAAGAAAAGAAACAGCTGACAAATGTGCTTTTGGTACACCGAGAAAGACTAAAACGTCTCAACAAGCATTTTATGAATAGTTGGAAAATTTATAGAGTATTAAGCCAAAAAGAGGTTATATAAAAAATTCCCTTTAAAAGCCACTGTCTGAAGATAGACGTTGCTTTTTTAATTTAAAAATGTTAAACTATTACATTATAGAACAGGTTCCTTGTCTATGCTATGATTTTTTAACCTCTATTAAATCTATTCATTATCGCAATAACTCACTCTGACTGTGTCACCTGCTCGAATTCATTTTCAGAAACCACTTTATCTATGTGATGGCCGCAGTGGATCCAAAGGCTATCCAGGGAACGGCAGTTCATCAAGGCTACTATACACACACTCATCCACAACTGGGGGCAATTTATCTTATCCAATCTACCTACAAACATGTTTCTGCAAGGTGGGAGGAAAACCGTCAAGAGAACCTGAAAGAAACCCATTCATTCACTGGAAGAAATCGCAAACTAGGGGTCACAACCCCTTAAATTTGGTCAATTAATTTAATGGGGTTGTAAGATAAAACAGCTCATGTTTAATTGATTTAAATATTAGAAATATCAAAAACAACATTTCCATGCTAATATTCTGAAATGTTGCTGTGAGTCACGTTCAGGTCTAAGTGATTAGGGATTTTTTTCTCCATCCTGACACACTGCATTATCGTAAATTAGCAATTAAAACGGACAAATTTCCGTATCCATTTACCCTTGCTAAACAAATAACATGTTTGCTACTTTAGGTCATTTGAATATTAACCTTTAATATTCTCTCATGTCAACTTCAACCATTTTGTTTATTTTTTTTTATAACTAGACAGAGTAAATCAGAGCAGGAAATTCATGTTAGTGGTTTACCTTTTACATATACTTATGTTACTGACACAATAAAATATTGCAACAGTCCTTTAATATAAATCTGGAAACCTCAAAAATCTGAAATAAACAAGTGCCTGGCTGCTGCACCACCATGCTAGTATTCCTGCCATTAATGTTACTGTATTGACGTTATAAAATATACATAGTGAACTATGTATATTTTATAGTATATAGGTAGAACTTAAGTATAAGACACACACCCTAATAATATTTTTCTTAAAGAAAGGAAGAAATTATATCTAGCAGCCAGTAAGAACATTAATACAATCCAACATGATCTCTCTGAGTATTTCAGAAACTGCTGATCTTCTGCACTGAGAGGCGGCGCTGACTCTCAGAATGTTCATGACAGAGGTCAGAGGAGAATGGTCAGACTGAATTCAGCTGACTGAAAGTCTAGAGTAATTCAAATAACCACTCTTTATAATGGTGTTGGGCCACAATAACAGATGACCACATGGTGTTCCACTCTTGGAAGCCCAGAACAGGACCCTGAGGGTAAAGTGGGCACCAAAATTGGACATATAAAGTTTGGAAAAACCATGCCTGGTCTTTGTTCTAATGCAGAAAACCATATACAGTATCAAAATCAAAGTATACAGTATTTCAAGGTACAAAGCAAATGGCCCGACGAGTTCACTGAAAGTTTCACAAATTAAAGGAGGAGTCTGTATTGCGAAAAGTATGTGGAGACCTGAGCATCACACCCATATCTGCTTATTCCAAAACCATAGGCATTTCCATGGAGTTCACTGATAAAAGAAGCTCCACTCTTCTGGGAAATCTCTTCATAGATGTTGAAGCAAGTCTGTAGGGATTCCGCTAAAAGAGCATTAGTGAGGTCAGGCACTGATGTTGGGTGAGGAGACCTGGGGTGTAGTCAGCATTCCAGTTCATCCCAGTGGTGTTCAGTCTGGTTCAGATCAGACTGAGACTGACTTGGCAAACCATGTCTTCATGAACTTCGCTTTCTGAACAAGGGTACAGACATCATCTGTACATCATCCTCCAATGGGACAGATTTGGGCCTCTGCCTCCAGTGAAGGGAAACTGTAACATTACTTCATACAATGCCATCTTGGATATTTGTGTGCTTTCAACTTTGTGCCAACAGTTTGGGGAAGATCCACATATGGCTTTGATGACTAGGTTTCCACAAACTTTTGGGCATATAGTGTATATCAGTGTAAAAGGATGAGAGCAGGGCACAGATGCTGCGAGTGTGTTGGTGCTGGATGAACGTAATTGCTGGTTTTGGTGTACTGATTTACAGTAGCTATAGGGCATGCTGGTTCAGATAGGCTTTTTGATCTAATGACAGGGTGCTACAGGCTCTAATGCCTTGGCAACATCAGAGAGCTGCAGGTTTTAGAACTGCTCTAATAACAGGAATCATTTGACAGAGACATAAGAACAGCATATGTAATGAAATAGAATGTCTTTCATGTTTTCATTAGTTTTGTTTAAATATTCTTACATTTTATTACTTTTAACAAGGTAAAACTGGGTCTAACATACTGTTCAGTTCGAGTACTGCACTCTCAGATAGTCGATCATTTCTTTTGTGGCTGAGGAATATCTTTCCTTAGATTTCATTTCTTAAAGGCCGTGAGCAAGGGATGCAATTGTCAACAAACGTATTCTCTAATCAAATTACATTAAACTGAATATCATTAGGAAAATGGTACTGTAACATCCTCATGGATGGCATGGCATCTGTTCCTGTTCAGTGATGTTTAACTGTAAATAAACCCTCTGGAACTTTATTTGGCTCAGTCTATGCTGTAACTGTGTTTCTGATTTTATTTTTAGTCATGCTGGCAATGAAACACACTTCAGTGAAGAGCATGTTTTTATGTGTATGTGTAATAAAGAGAATTGCCTACATTATTGAACCACATGGCACTGCATTCTTAATGCATATGACCCCACAAATTTGTTAGTACCTCTGTCTGCTTCTGCAGCTCAGTTGAACTTTGTCTCCCTGTTTAATTCAAATTAAATGCACATTTTATTATTATTATTACAATGAATAAGACCAATAATCTCAAGTGGTGTGTGCAAAAACCCTTTATAAAACAGACAACAATTGTATGCACCATGTGTGTGTGTGTGTGTGTGTTTATAAACTGATATGTGAAGTGAATAAAATGATTTCATCATAATGGCACCTG
The DNA here is from genome assembly GCF_019097595.1 of Hemibagrus wyckioides. Lineage (NCBI taxonomy): Eukaryota > Metazoa > Chordata > Actinopteri > Siluriformes > Bagridae > Hemibagrus > Hemibagrus wyckioides. The sequence goes on from NC_080722.1 coordinate 6,717,030, forward strand.
TCAAAGGGTGGTACCTTTGACAAGGGCCAACCTGTGATGGCTATATGACTAGATCAGAGAATCTACAAAATGCCAGGTCCTGTGAGGTGTTCCTGGTATGCAGTGCTTAGTACCTACCAAAAGTGGTCCAAGGAAGGATAATCAGTGCCAGGACACACAGAGCATCATGGTTTCCTGTGTATGAGGGCTGTGTAGCTGCAGATCGGTTAGAGTACCCATGCTGACCCCTGTCCGCCTCCAAAAGCATGTACAATAAGCACATGAGCACCAGAACTGGACCATGGATCAATAGGAGAAGGTGACCTGGTCTGATGAATCACAATTCTTTTACATTGTGTAGACATGCGTCATTCACCTGGAAATAAGATGCCTCCAAAATGCACCGTGGGAAGAAGATTCATGTGGATGTTACTGTAACATGTAACACACATTGTTGCATACCAAGTACTTTTCTTACCCTAATGGCAGTGGCCCTCTTTTTCAATAATGCTTTCTTCTACACTGCAAAAATTGTTCAGGGATGGTTTAAGGAACAATGAAAAGAGAGTCTTGACTTAGCCTCCAAATTCCCCAGATCTCAATCCAATCAGGCATCTGTGGGATGCGATAGGACAAGCAAGTGCGATCCATGGTCTGATCACACCAGGGATGTCTAATCTTATCCAGAAAGAGCCGGTGTGGATGCAGGATTTCATTCCAACCAAGCAGAAGACACACTTGAGTCTACTGAAAGCCAAGAGCATCTGATTGTGAAGTGGAATCAGGTGTAGCTCCTGCTTGATTGGTATGAATATCTGCACCAACACCGGCCCTTTGTGGATAAGATTGGACACCCCTGGATCACACTTTACAATTTAAGGGATCTTCTGCTAAAGTTTTTTTTTTTTTTTGCCAGAGATGGTTTTAATGTAATGGTACAGGGGAGATCAATATTAGAGAACAATTTCCTAAATTTCAAGGTCACTGCTTTGTCCTATTTAAAGTTATCAGGAGTAGAAGGGCAGTTTTTAAGCATATTTCATAAGTTAAATATATTCTGAAGCACAGTAAAATAAACTGAAGTGAGACATTCAAAAAGGAACTCTGACCAAAATTGAACACTTTCAGATACCTCACAGTTATTGGTGTTAATCTGGCACCTGGTGCTGAGTTCCTTAATTATCTAACAAACACTATTGAACTGTCAGCATTCAGGTGGGAATAACTTTTCACTGACTTTGCAAGACTCTAAGGTGACTGAAACCCTGAGACAGCAGGTTGTGCAGATGAAGGCCAAAGGGATGACCCTTTCAGCCACTGCAAGAGAAGTTGGTCATTCCAAATCTGTGCTTTCTAAAATACTGCAGCTTGACACTAATTCATTCATGTTCCCCCAAAAAACTGCCCAACCATTTGACAGCCAGTATCTAATTACAAACTGAATTTATTTGTTTATTTATTAATTGGGCCTTGCTCAAGGGCCCAATAGTGGCAGTGCTGGGGCTTGAACACTGAATTTCCGGTCAACGACCCAGAGCCTTAACCACTTGAGCTTCCACTGCCATATAAAAAGCAATAGAAGCATTTCTATTTTATTTTTGTAAAATGTATTTAGATTTTCTAATCTAAAGTAAATTATCAAAGGATTTTATAGAACCAAATTTTGGCCAAAAACAAATTTTCTTCTAGTTGAAATCAGCAACATTGACATTGACAGATTTTCCTACATGACCGTTATTATTCTGTAGATTGCATACTGCACACATTTCTACAACACACGATTTTTCTTCTTTTCCTCCTTGCAAGGCCACCATGTGTGCAATAATTTCAGCAGCACATTTCTCCCCATGGAGCTTATTTCTTTATACAGAAGACTGAACAATACCAATTCTGTCTCGACCAAGGCTATGAGAAAAATTTCATTAAAAAGCAGCATGTATCATTAAGCGTCGAGGATAGGCATTAACAAAGTGATGAAAAATAGCAACCAGGCTTATGACAGCTCTGCATTACCAACAATTAATACTACTCAATTCATTTTTAGGCTATATCATCATGAAAGTATGTTCAGTCATTTAGAATTAACTGGATATCTCTTAATGCTAAATTTGACACTCTGTTAAAAATCTCCATGTAACACGGAAACAAATTTCCAAAAGTGCAGCGGTTAGTGCAAGAGTAAATAACTTATATTAGCTAAGCATGGTTGTCAAGTGTCACATTATATTTTGAAAGATTTTGACAGTGAAATGAAGCAGATTGAAAATACCCTAGTGATCATTCTTTTATTTCACACTCAGTGTATATTGATTTTATCCGGTTTACTCTGTTCTAATTTAGTTAGAAATTCATTGTTCCAGTTTTCTATTAGCTGCTGACATTCTGCACAATTAAAGAATACAGATGTTGGTGTGAGATAATTGAGTCAGTCACTTTAGAAAATGTCTTTAACATCTATTGAAACGTCTACTCAATAAAATGCTTTGGAAAATCAGCTTTAAGGTGATGGATGGAAGGAAGCCTCTGTAAGCAGTCATTTGTGACTCCCATGACACACACACACACACACACACACACATACACACAGACACACACACAAAGCGTGGCTGAACTGTGCAATTCAGTGCCGTTTATCACGCCCACTCTAACCGCCTGTCAGTGTGCATGTTGGCCCAGCCGCAAAACACCCAAACAACATGGGGTTATTAACTCTGTGTGTGTGTATGTGTGTGTGTGTGTGTTATCTGAGCTTGATAAGATTTGGTACACAATGATATTGATCTGGAAGAAGCCAAAATGTAAAAATGCATCTAGATTGTAATTATTTGCTGTCCACAGCAGGCTGTGCTTTCTTCTATAGAGCACAACATCTACAATATAGCGTCTCAATGCATTTATTTATGCACCACTATACGATTAGGCAATACATTTCAACCAATATGATGACCGTTCTTCAGTCCCTTATCATACGATGTGCTACGTGCAGGATGACGATTTGAAATCCGAGGTAGTCAAATGCATTACTGATATATTAAACTGATTATGGGCACTATTACGCTCCCTTTAGTGGGATGTCCATCCACCTGGATTTATAGGAATAACTGGATTGCACACAAGAAAATGAATGTATACTTCATTTGATGGCAAAATACCTGCAAAATTGCACAAAAATGTGTTTCTGCTTATCAGAGAAAAATGGGTTTTTGATGAAATGTCAAACAGTGGTGCAGTGAAGGACACACACACTGACACACACACACACACACACACACATTATATGCTCAATTCTACAAATGTGTGGACACACAATAAGACACAAAGCACACAAAGAGAATAAAAAAAAGTAGAGAAATAGAGCAGGAATTGAATTGTCAGTATATGATGCTTACAAAAAAAACCCTCTTATTTTCTGATTGTTGTCATGGTTACATTGAAAATTGGTTTAGAGAGTATAAGGAGAATTGGACCTGCTTCATTTTGACCCATATTACAGGAGTGCTGTAAATCATCAAAGAATCAGAAAATAGTCAGCACCTGTTGGGTCAGAGCTCATCATCACTTTCCTTGGTCAACATACAGCTAAAGGCTAAAACGGATCAGATATCACACCATGCTGTTGTCCGTTTCTGGTCAAGTGACTATACGTCCACAAGGTTGTACAGACTCAGCATGCGTGTGATGAATTAAAACTAGTTTTTTGTTGCCAGATTATCAGCACGGGTTATTGTTCGGTTGCCAGATTTCAAGATAAATACTCATTAATTGGCCAAGTCTGAATTGGAGTTGATTAATTAGAAACATGGCTAACAAAGCAATCATGTGGAAGCTGTTAGCAATGCCCTCTCCGCTCTCTGAGATATTAGAAAGGCTTTTCTTTGTTGTCACTGTTTTTTTTTTTTGTATCCAATAACAACAGAGGAAAAGAACAAATGCTTGAGGCTGAATCTCTCCCACATGTCCCACTGTGTGACTGTCATCAAAAAGAGAGATTTAGTATTTCATTTATCTTTTAACACTGCCTTGTTTTTTCACTTTTCATGCCATCATCCTTTTACACACACACACACACAGAAATAAATCAAATAGTGCACCGATATACACTACATGGCCAAAAGTATGTGGACACCTGGCCATTAAATCCGTTTGTGTTTGTTCTGCAAACTGTTGCTACAAACTTGGAAGCACACAATGTACAGAATGCTGTTCAAGATCACGTGATCATTATAAAGATTTCTTTCCTTTAAACTCTTAGGAGAAAGACAGATGGAGAGAAACAGATATATTTTGTGAATGGAAACTGTTGTTTTCGGGGAAGAAACAGTGGGGGAAAGTCGGGAAAATGTAATAGAGATGAAAGTGAAGTGTGTGTGTGTGTTTTAGTCGATTAGAGATATTAGGGAGAGAAAAAAACAATAAGAAAGACAGAGAATGAGAATGGAGGGAAAGTATCAAGTTCTGTAGAGGAGGTGGTGATGCCATGTCAAGTCAAAAGAGGAAAGATCTGATACACCCACAGAGAAAGCGAGTAATTAGTGTGGGCACAGAGCAGAAATGTGGCTTTGCCTTCATCTTCCTTTCCTTCTCTCTCTCTCTCTCTCTCTCTCTCTCAGCAGATGTCATCCACACCTTTCTGAAAAGCCGTATCCTGTGCTATTGTGATGTGAGCGAATCGGTGCTCCATCACCACAGATCTGATCTGACAGGCCATTACGCAGAGAAAAGGGCCATGCATAGGGCTATCTAAACTACACACAGATAAAGGCCATCTATAATATCCCTTTTTGTAATATTCCTCAACTTGACAGGAGCAGGAAACTTGTTGTTATGGTTTTTCCCAGGGTCATGAAGGGATCATGTATTTTTTTAATACATGTGTAGGTTTACAGGTGGATGTCAGGTGACGGATTACTGCAGTAGGTAATTATTTTCACCCTGCACATGTTGTGGTGTGACAGTGACAGATGTGTGAATCTGAACATGATGGCTGACCTTATTGTTACTTCGAACAATGCTGTATCAAGGCCAAGTTTTCCGGCGTAAATCCACTGAGCCAGCAGAACGGTTCATCTGGACAACATGAAGGATGCTGTAGTGTTTTCTAAGAAATGAGTAAGAGATGAAAATACAGCGTACATTCCATATCACAGTATACGCTACAATGACTCTTCTAATCTTCAGAATTCAAGTCCATTTTTTTGTTTAGAGCTTGTATAGAACTTTGTTGTTTTTTGTATTTTTAGCATTGTTTACATACTGTTTCAGTCTATCATTCCATACATTTATTAATCTATTCATCAATTCATCTGCAATATATACACACCCATCTGTTCCTATACTGCTATCTATCCAAAAATGGTCAAATATTTATCTACATATCAATTTATCTATCTGTTCAATCCAAATCTATGTATTTGTCTGCTTATTACATTCATTACATTCATTACATTCATTCATCCATCCCCATCCATCCATTTATCCATCTTTACATCTGCCTAATATTCTATTCATCCATCCATCCATCCATCCGCCTATTATTCCTTCCTTCCTTCCTTCCATCCATCCATCCATCCATCCATCCTATTAGACCATTCACACATTATACATTTATACATCTATCCATTAAACTTTTCTATCTATCTATCTATCTATCTATCTATCTATCTATCTATCTATCTATCTATCTATCTATCTATCTATCTATCTATCTATCTATCTATCTATCTATCCATCCATCCATCATCCATTATTCAATAAGTATCCATTTATGGGTCCTTCTAATATATCTATCCATTCACACATGCATCTACACATCCATCTATATTTATAAATACTTTCACTTACATTTCAATTCATCAATCTATCCATCTACCTACTAATCATCCATTCAGTTACCCAATCATTCATATACAACCACCTGCCTAGCCCTTTTTATCATCCATCCATCCATCCATTTAGTTTGTAAACTATTCTGCTACAAATAACTGCCCACCAATAATAGCTTTAAAATAGTGTTACAGAAACTGGAGTAAAATCATTCATTTTTAAATGGGTAAAACGTAGAGCAGTTCTTTTTGATTTCTGCACTGACGAAAACCCAAAATGTTGTGTCTAAATGGTGGAAAAATGAACCCGTTTCCACACCAGTGACCACTGCATCCATTTATTGAGAAGCTGGATCCAACTGAGTGTAATTGTTGATTATATGTCCCCATCTGTAATCATGGAATTAGGATTTGGGGAATCAAAACATTCATTGCCTGTGCAGGACACTGAACCAAACAGCAGTCCTCCATTCCTAATGACCTTCAATGTCCAGCTGCTCATTTCTGCTTTCTACCTCATTTCTGTTTATAAAATCAGGGTAATGGTTTGAAGTAGCTTTTAATGAGCTGTACGTGCTCTGAAAGAGCAAAAGAAAAGACACACATTTGAGAAGGCATCCATGTTTTTTTTTTCCACTTCACAAGTCAAATATGCCGAGGTGGGAAATGACATTATTACAACTTGCAAATCGCAAATTTACAAGATGTCATGAATTCACCATTAGGTCCTATGCTTTGAAGGCGGTGGGTGTACATAAACATTACCTGGGGACATGGATCCATTTAAAACTGTATACCAAGTGGCTTAAATGTGCCTCAGACCTTTGAATGTGATTTCAAAATCATACAGTATGCAAATAATGAAAAGGGAGGATCAATGAATCCGTTTTAAATCATTAAGTTTGTTTTGGTCTTATTTTTTCTGTCTCCTTGGTGTTTACACTAGTGTTTGATTAGTGGGTGGGAAGCAACAACAGGGTAAAACCTATTTGGCACAATAAAGCTGATGTGGATGCCAATTAGCTGTGAAGCAGAGTGGGGTGCATTTGTTTACTCATTTGGCTGAGAGATAATCCACTGCTATGTGTGTTATATTTACCTGCTCTTGGACATGCATGTGAGGTGCTGAGGAAAGCTGAGAACTCAACAGAAAGGGCATAAAGATGCATACAATGTTCTCAAGATAAACAAACACATACATGGCATATAAAATCACATCCATGCATTTTATTTTATGCTGTAATGAGACTGTAAATAGAAATACAGTTGTTTTCTGCTATTGAGAGAGAGAGAGAGAGAGAGAGAGAGAGAGAGAGAGAGACAGATTTGTCTTGTATTAAATCATTGGTCACCTCAATCCAAACTCCAAAATTTGCAGAAGCAAAAGACCAACAAACTTTACGGCAAATACTTACCGATGACGTTCATAGCTTTGTTAATAAAACAAACAAACAAACAAACAAACAAACAACAATTAGAGCTTATTATACATAATCACTTCTTCAAGTGAATGGCAATCCAATTGATCTGAGCAACAGGGGGGGGGGACAATCAACGCAAGGACAGAATAAGGGTCAGGAAAGGATACAGAGCTGAGCAGTGGAGGTGAGAATGCTGACCCTGCAGAGCTTATTAAGGTTAAAGATATAGGGCACCTACCTGCTTGCTGTTTGACAGTCAGCCAGATGGATCTGATGTATTGTACACGCCATATCACACTGTATGACTTTAAAGACCTAAACATGACTTCTGTTAGCTACGCTATCCCCATAAGCTGCAGTATAAAATTCAGCAAAAACATCCTAATTACATGCACCCTAAAAAGAGAAATGTGCACATTGTGATATTCACGATGATGTCAGACCACAACAAGCCTGCTCCTTCTCATTACCGTGTTCAAAAGGCATTTTTTAAATGCTTTGAGGTACAATAGTGAAGTCAGCACTCCTGCTAAACAGACAAACAGAGCTGCAGCACTCTGTGGGTGTGAAGAGGATGATGCTGAGCTTCTGTCTCTCAATGACATGATTCACATCATAGCACAGGTGGGAAGAATGGATCAGCATTGTTCTGTATGAATCATCATTCACCTCATTCCAATTCACTTCCAGGGAGAGAACCAGAAGAGAGAGAGAGAGAGAGAGAGAGAAATGGAAATAGACAGGAGAGGAAGGATAAAGCTGTTCAATGAATGGTTTCCAACATCAGGAGTGCATGAATCTTACAAACACACACATACACACACACACACACACACACACTGGCAGGCACTGAAAAACTGCTGCGCTGACCTACAATCTATCACAGCTGAGAAAGTCCAGGACAAACAGCGTTTACACGCAGACTGTAAATATTTTGGCACAAGTGACTATGGCCATAATCATTATTTACTGCACATGTTGGTTTGCCTACACAGCTTAATAAACTCACCGTCTCTCTCTCTCTCTGCTGCTGGAGCTGGGAAGACGGTGTAATTTCCTCGTGCTCTCAATTGCAATGTAATTCAAACAGCGCTCATGAAAAAGTCCTAACCACTCATATCAGCAAATTGCAAAGTCGAGTTGACGATCCGTTTTGCATTCTTGTCATTTGTCTCAGGTGGTTTGTGTCTTTCTGTAAACTGGCAGGTTAATTATCCACCAACAAAACGACAATAACCCTGAGGTATCTAATCTCTAAAAGATAGTAAATGAAAGGAAAAGGCAAAGGCTCACAATGGTTTTGCCATCTGTTGTCTGAGTTTTTTATTTATTCTGTCTGAGGCTAATATTAGAAGTCTGATGATGTACTGCTTAGCTGTTAGCTGCTAGTTAGATGGTTAGGTTCCATGCTAATGATTTAGTAACTAGTGGATGAAGGGTTCGGTGTAACCATACCATGAGATTACACAGTATGGTAATATTTTCAATTAAAGTTAATACAAATAAAAAGTGATATTTGTTGTAATTCTGTGAATAAAGATTTAAAAAATTCTCATAGATTTTATAGTGCTTTTATGTTAGATTTTTTTCACATTAAATCTTACCTATGATGGCACAAGATATTCTTTGTGCTTTTTAATATGGAGACAACAACCATAAGTCAGATTCTCTCTCCTGATCCGTAGCCAAATTGTTGGAACCTGAACGTTATTGATGGCTGCAATTAATAGGACTGCCAACGTGGTCAATGAGCCATCAGTGGACCGAGGCCATAATGCGATATGTGCATGGGACATGACTGTGAATTTTACACAACCATTCCAGGCAGACAGGGTTGATTCCCACAGAGAAACCCTACCACCAAAACTCCATTCATCAACCACTGGCCTTTTCTTTTGCATGTTAATAAAAGCTTTTGAAAGCAGAGGCTAATTAAGGTCACACTATAATACCTGAGGTTAATGCTCATCTTATATGAATGCCAGAGACAGCAAATGGAAATGAGAGAGAGTGAGAGAGAGAGAGAGAGAGAGAGAGAGAGAGAGAATTCTGAGGCTCTTTTTGTGTGTCATTATATGTGAACTGTGGGCCACAGCACTAACTTTTTGTACTAAACTAACCGTCCGATTTAAACGGAACACCTGAACATGCATGCAGTTATCTAATCAGCCAAGCAGCATTTAGAAGAAACACAACGCATAACAGCATGCAGATAGAGGTCAAGAACATGAGTTAATGTGACAGAAGAAACAGAAGAATGGGGAAAAGGGGCCTGTGAAGAAAAACACGCAGAAAAATGTTGAAGGACTAAGGGGTAGGGGGCAAAAGTGAAACACATAAGGACCCTTACTATACTACATTACTTCTATTAGTAATGAAATAAAACCCTCTGTGTTTACACTCAGGATCTTTGCTTCATTTATTTTCTTCTTTCTGTATTTCTTTCTTTCTTTCTTTTTTGCTTTCTTTCTTGCTTGTGTTCAACATTACTGTTTCCAGTGAGTCCTGCACTTCTGGAACATGGGTTATATGACAGGATGCTGAAAATTTGGACAGCTACTGAACAAGATGGGAAAACTGTGTCTTCACCAACACCCGCCAGCTGGTGCGACAGATTCTCTCTAAAATTCTCTCTAAAATTCTCTCTAAAATCTGGCAGTAGCTAGAAAACCTAATCCTACCTCCTGGTCTTGTATTACCAAGCTGCCAATTCTGGCATATAGTGCCTTATGTAATTATTCAACACCCTGAACATTTTTGTGGTTTTCCAACCTTGAACACCTGGGATTATGGCGTGAATCGATGTACCAAAATAGCTTACAATTTTAAAAATCAATGAGGCTTGTGAAGAAATTGTGACTACATAAGCGTACCTATATTATTTATGTTGGAGATCTATTAGATACATTATTCAACGACAGAAAGAACATGGCTCATCACAACTCTGTTTAGATGAGGCTTCTAACAAACAGGCAACCATGTGGCTAACTCTGACGGAGCTGGAGAGATCCACAGCTCAGATGGAAGATGCTAATCTGTTCATAGGGAAACCATAACCTGGACACCCAACAAATCTGGGCTGTGGTAAGCTATCTGATAAAACCACTGGAAAAGAAAAAGACAAATTCTGGCCTTGGTACATTGGTGGAAACCCAAAACTGCTCATCACCCTGAAAACATCATTTCTTCAGTAAAGCATGGTGGTGGTAACATTAATCTGTGGGAATGCTTTTTCAGAAGCAAAGAGTGGAAAACTGGTCAGGCTTGAGGGCAAGATGAATGGAGCAAAATATTTGGCAATGTTAGAAGAAAACCTTTTCTTTTCTAGGCTACAAGAAACATAAGACAGTTTACTTTCAACAGAACAATGGCTAACTTCTGTCCGCCAACAGTCTCCATCCAATCTGACAGGGGCTTTTTAATTCAGCCAAGAAGGACATGCAAAAATATCAAAATCCAGATTTGCTAAGCACATAGAAACATATCCCAGAAGACTTGTAGCTTGTACTTTCAGCCAAAGGAGTGAACCAGATGGTGAATATCTGCAACCATCAAATATTAGACAAAATTAGCCATTGTGTCACCATAAATAATATTTCACCTCTTTAAATGGTGCAATTATAGGATACATCAAATGGAAAAAGTTTGGTTTGTATTAATTTTATTATATTATAATTTTCTAAAATGTGCATAAGTATACAGCCCGGCCTCAAAAGGGGTGAATACGTATGTGCATTTTTGTCAGGGTGTGTAGAGGGAAGACCCAGGAGAAGCAGATTATGAACACATAGGGTTCATTATCTCACAGACATGGATATAAATGAACTGAAATAGCTAGAACTACACAGGAAGATGCACTCTCAAAGAAACTCGGGAGGCCTGCAACAGAGCACATCAGGACACACACCAACTAAAGAAAATAACTAATTCTCTGGCGAGCACTGCACTTAAATAGTCTTAGCATTAATTATCTGCAGGTGCATTGGCGGCGCTCAGGTGACTGGGACAAGGTGACGTCACTGGTCCTGCTGATCCGTGACAATTTTATAGTGTTTGAAGGCAATTATTTGAAGGAGAAATATTATTTATGGTGACATAATGGCTAATAAAAAAAAATCCAAAATTTCATGGTTGCAAGTATTGATGCACCGTAAAAGCTAACTGAAAGAAAGAGCTTCACCTTTCTATTAGATATCCTGTACAACCTGCACAATTATCAGTACAATGTTTTCATCATCATCATTATAATCATCAGCAGCAGCAGCAGCAGCATCCAGCTGTTGCACATCTAAGCTGTGCTCTTTGACGTCAGAGCTCTTGGGGTATTTAGTACTGTGCTCTGTGTCATTCCTAAATTCATCAGCGGTTAGAAGCCTCTTCTTCCTGCAGCTGTGCCAACTAATTGCTCCTTTCATCCTCCAGAGCAATAAGCAATGTTCTTACATAAATTAGACAAACGCTAGATCAAATCATCTTGGGTCTCTCCAATTTGCATCTTTAAGGAAATCATACGTTACATCTTACGTGATCTGATTTATCATTGGAGGCACGGCAAACTAAATATAGCCCAAATGCTCCCTCGCTCACTCTCAGTAAGTGCTTTATCCGGGTCTGAACTGCGGTGAATATGGAACCTATCCCAAGAATAATGGGTGTGGGGTGGGAATACATGCTACATGGGGTGCCAGTCCATTGCAGGGCATCACACACACATATGCACACACATACACACTTATTCACACAGCTCTTCATACCTATGGGCTATTCATAATGGTAGAGCTATTTTGCCATCACCAATAAGCAAACATTGCAATAGTAAATGAACACAGAAAAAACACCACAATATCGTATTATTAAGAATCTTATTATTATTAATAAAAACACTGAATACATGAAAAGTTTCATTTTTTTTAACTAGCTCAGGCAACACTGTTTCATCTCTATCAAATTCTAACCGCACAAAGACATTCCCGACATTTCCTAAAACAAAATGCTTGGAATTTGCCCCCTTCTGGCAGTCTACATTTTCTTCCCAACATTATGCTGTCACTGGTCACATTGAAAGAGGGGCAGCAGTACCAGCCTTCACTCCCCACGTGCATCAATGAGCCTTGGCCGTCCATGACCCTGTTGCTGGTTCACCGCTGTTCCTTCCTTGGACCACTTTTAATAGATACTGACCACTGCAGACCGGGAACACCCCACAAGAGCTGCAGTTTTGGAGATGCTCTGATCCAGTGGTCTAGCCATCACAATTTGGTCCTTATCAAACTCGCTCAAATCCTTACACTTGTCCATTTTTCCTGCTTCTAACACATCAACTTTGATGACAAAATGTTCACTTGCTGCCTAATATATCCCACCCACTAACAGGTGCCATGATGAGGAGATAGTGATATTCACTTCACCTTTCAGTGGTTATAATGTTATGCCTGATCGGTGTATATCAGGCTATGATTCCAGCTGGCAAAGATGTTTGAGATGACAGTCCTGTTCATTCCAGATTTATAGATTGGCAATTAGTTGTAAGGTCCTGCCCCTTTGAAGGGTCTACCAATAATCATAAGCAGAAGCTGTGCATCCAGGTGGTGTGCATCCAAGTGTGCACTGTTATAACAAATAGAGAAATTAGTAATTGTTGTTTTGTTTGTTTTTTTTGCAAAAACCTCCCCACCCACAGCCCATGGACTCCCAGCGACGCTGAGCATCTGGACGAGACTCAAAATGAGGCGTTAAAAGCTTGCTGTCCAGCGAGCATTAATCTTTCATCCCATTAAAACAGCGAGTACACGAACACCTAACACATTCTAATTGACACACAGGCTTCAATAGCTGTCTATTAGCACAGTTTCAGGGGCTTCAAAGCAGATTTTCATGCAAGCTGCCAAAAACATTTAGTAAAATGAACGAACAGTGTGATACTGCGGTGAGATATTTCATCATTCCATTTGCAAAAATACTGAATTCCCCAAAGACTGATGAATAATATACTGTAGAATCTTTGTTAAATATTTCATTGCTGCATTTTAATGAAATGTTAGGGGAAGCCAGGCTTCATGTGTTGTCTTTAGGCAATCGCCTGTGGCAGAGTCTGGGCTTCTTGTAGACTCTTCATTATAAATCTGTTGTTTGTTAGAAACAGTGAAAAGAATGTATTGTTAATTGTAAACACTCTTTTTCAAAAGCATAAATATATATCAAACATATTCATTATTAATTAAAAACAACCTTTAACAATAACCGTGCCCAATTATAATGGTCTTTAGCAATAATAAAGCATATATCTATGGTTTTGGAGGCAGGTTTGTGTTCATGTTTGTGTTAAAATTATTTTTAACAAAAAATGAGGCATGAGGAATGTGTACACTCTGGACGACACCACTGTCGAAAAAAACCAATGTGTGAAACCTAATTACAACTTTTAAAGCTGAAAGTTTTTTGGATTTTTAAATGCAACCTCTTTTGGCCAGTGCTGCTATTTTTGTCCTGCATCACACACAATGCTTTGTTGTAAATCTTTGGTATCTTTGGGATGATCGGTACAGATGGTACCACTGTCCAGAGCAGTGGCAATGATATAGTTATAGTTAGAGTCGCTTGGGTCCCATAACTAGCTGATACATTGAACATATTGCCTCTTTTCTCTGTCACTATAGATGATATTGATGTTTTAGTGGGGGTGTAATAAATGCAGAGACATGGATGCAAGTGCACGTTGTTAACCTAAATGCCGACAGTTAAATATCTGCCACCATTTACACATGCATGGGATTAATAATACAGATATTCGTCTAACCCAGAGATCAAAATCTGTTAAAGAGACACCATTGATGAATACAGACAGAATGAATTAATGAACCTGGTCACACAAACATTCTCACTTTTTTCCCCCGAAGCAAACTGAGTGCTCATGAGACATATCCTAGTAATGATTTCTGATTAGTATAAGTATCTGATTACAAATGTTTACAGAGCTGAAAGGTGTCGTGTCTATCGGGTCACTATTTTAACAAATTGCTACATGTCACAGAGGAATAAAGGCTTCATGTCCATGAGCTTTATAATCTGCTTCATACCAGCTTCGACAGCTAAAGGCAGTTCCTCACTGTTCCAGCTTTATACATGTAGGCATATGTGGAGTTATTGGATCTTTCAGTGATTTTGAAAGATGACCTGAATGTAAAGTACTGAAGAGAATTCACACCAGAGGGAAAGTGAACAGCCAACATAATCCTGGAAAAAGCAACCTGTAAACTGCAAATATGACTGAGACTTTTATATAAATAAACAACAACAACAACAACAATAATAATATTAACAATAACAACAATAATAATAATCTGTTTTTATAGAGTACTCCAAATTTAGATATAAAATTGAGATATTCAATGTAATTGTATTTTTTAGCATTCATTACACACAATCCATGTTACTATAACTGTAAATATTCAATTAAACACCAGATATTGTCCAAAACTTTACAAAAAACAAAAGTCTGCTAGGGCAGCAGATATAAATGCTACAAACTAAAAGTCAAGAAACAAACACTTGCCTGTACTGAAGCAGGGTTTATGATATCTAGACCTCAGAGATTGATGATGTGGAGTAGAGCTGCACATCATCCTGCACCTCACCTCAGCTTAATAACCGGACTGAGGAGCTGATTCGGGTGTGTGAGAAGTTAGGAAACCTTGATAGCACAAATTCAGCGAGAAGCTGCTTTTTTCCCTGGCAGGAAAACAGTCTGAGAAATCAATCATGTCTTCTAACTCACAAGGCTGGTTATGCGTGACAAGCCATGTGAGAAAGACATCAGGGGGGTCGTGTACACCATTAAAGAAAATGGCCTTTTCTACTGCAACTGCATTTAAAGTTTGTGTACAGACTTTGGGCGATTTCTAAACCATACCCTAATCGCTCAATGCATTAAGACCGTCTTAAAATTCTTGTTTCAGCTACTAAAAATCTACAAGCAAAAATATCAGGTTGGACATCTTTGGGTCAATTCAAAGTGGTTGCAATACATACATACAAAATGAGCAAGTATAAGCTTCTCAGTGACTTTAAAAGAGCTAAATTGTGCTGCCTAATCCAGTGGGTCAGAGAATCTCCAAAACAGCCAGCCTTGTGCAGTGTTTCCAGTATGCAGTGGATAGTAAATCCCAAAAGTGGTCCCAGGAATGACAACCGGTGACCTGATGACAGGGTCATGGATGTTCAAGGCTCACTGAGGTGCATCTGGTCAGATGAGCTACTGTAGCAAATTTCTGAGAAAGTTAATGCTGACTGTGATAGAAAGGTGTCAGAACACAGTGCATTGCAGTTTGCTGTATATGGGGCTGGGTAGCTGCAGACTGGTCAAAATGCCCATGCTGACTCCTGCTCACTAATGGGTATAGGAACATATGAAATTGGACCATGGAGCAGAGGAAAAAGATGGCCTGATCTGATGAATAACATTTTCATTTACATCATGTGCACATGTGTTACTTATCTGAGGAAGACATGGCACCAGGATGCAAGCCGGCAAAGGCAGTGTGACCCTCTGGGCAATGTTCTGCTGGGAAACCCTGGATCCTGGCATCCATGTGGATCTTAATTTGACATGTACCACCAACCTAAACATTATTGAAGACCAAGTACACCCCTTTTTAGCAACTGTATTCCCAAATGTTCTCTTCCAACAGGATAATCCACCCTGCCAAAAAGGATTCAGGACTGGTTTGAGGAACATGACAAGGTGTTGACTTGGCCTCCAAATTCAGCTGATCTTAATCAGATCAAGCATCTGTTGGATGTGCTGCTCCAGTCCAGTCCATGGATGTTCTAAATTGCACCTTACAGGAATTAAGGGTCTGCTAGCGACTTGGTGGCAGATACCACAGCACACCTTCAGAGTTTTTGTCTAGACAGGTCAGAGCTGTTTTGGTGGCACAAGCAGAACTTAGGCAAGATAAGCAGGTGGTGTTAATGATATGGCTGATCGGTTGCATATAGGGGCTTAGCAAATGAATTTAGCAGCAGAAAATTATTTCACATGTTCAGCTGTAAATTCCAGAATACATATATTAACATTTAACATGATGCACTTCTTATAGACATGACATTAGGATTTCACACATCTGTCTAAAGCATAAAGTCCACTTTATCTCAGGTATGAAGTGTTGATGCTTATTCGTCATATTCATCTGTGGATCACTTCAGAGACTCTGCAGTATTTCCTTATGCTTGCTGATCCCTGGCATTTGGACAGTAATGGTATGGGACCACTGCATTGCTGTTGCTGACTGCATTATGATGGAAAGAGATTATGAGCAGTGACTTTACAAACAAGACGAACTATGGCGATAAATGTCAAGACGATAATGTCAGACACTGTCGTGTAAGGCAAAGCCAGAGACTGAGGTGGTGGGAAAGAGGAAGAGGGAGGAGAGTAGGCTGAAAAGATGCAAAAGGTAATGCATGGACCTTTTGTGAATGGTGAATGGAAAGATTCCGAGAAATCAATTCAGAAACGTGAGTACATGTATAGTCTGAACGAGCAAAATGTCCAAACAAACACAACATTTAGCCTGTAATTGGATTTAAGAAACGAATCGGATTTGTCCTGCTGTGTAAACAAGATCAAAACAGCTACACATTGGTGACAAAGAGTAATTTGTTCTGTGTTGCAGCGATGCACTAATGCTCTTTCCAAGTCTCAGATATGACCTCCCCTGAGGAATCTTAGGACTTAGAATGCACTACACCATCACTGAAGCCTCCTCCTCCCTCCCTCACTGCTCGACTTCCATCCCAATTACTGCACAATTCCTTTACACTGCAGAGTGTGAGAAAAAAAAAAACCCTGCAGGGCCCAATTTCTGTTTCTGTCTTGAGTGTTTGTGTTCACGTTGAGCCTCTGGTCATCAGGACATCACAAAGTATGTAACACCAAGCTTCGTCTGTTATCAGAGCGCAGCAGTAAGTCATTACCGTTGCTGTAGAAACTGATTTTTTCAGGAGCCTGGGTTTTTTTTTTTTCCGGACTCTTCTTATAGTGAAGCACTCACTAGCTTCCACGCTTTATACTGAATACTGTGAGGAACTGCTGAAGTATCCCTCATCTTCAGCATGCATTAGGCTCAGGGTTAATATTCCCCAGAGGAAGCACAATGTAATCCTGTATTTCTCCTGTGGTCTTTTTAAAGTGCCTTAATCCACACATTCGTGAGCAGTTACTGGACTAAAGGACTTTATAGCTGTGGGCTCCAGATTACTGCGTCTCTGTAAAAAAGCTATTGATTATTTATTATTTATTACTGCAAATGTCACAGCTCCCCCTAATGAATTGTTGAAATGTACTTGAGAAACTGTGACTTGCAAGCTGGCCTCAGGATAATCGTAATCACACACTGCCACGGGAAAGCAAATTACAACCCTTCATTTACGGCACTGTGAGTAATAACAGGAAACTGTTTTAGGTCTTTGGACCAAGGTTTTATTGAAATGATATGTTTATAATGCATTAATGATACTTAGAGATTGATGCTGAATTATTAACTCTAGCAGTTTATAATTGTCTAATCTTATATTTTAGGAGTTTCTTATTGTCTAGTGTTCCAGATTAGTCAATTCTTACTGTCTAATCTTCATTTTTTTTTAGAAGTTTCTTATTGCTTAATCATCTATTTATTCACTAATCTTCCATTTAAGCAGTTACCAATTACCCAGTTTGTAACCTATTTATTTTTCCAAGCTGTTGTATCATTTGTGTTTGTTTTTCTGTGAACTGAAATGATTAATAAATCAGAATATTTCAGTTCAACTGGATTTCATCTGTAATTAAGATGCATAATTGTCCAGGAATAAAACAGTAAAAGGGCAAGCAATGCAATTATTTAGTAATATAGGCCACTGTTAGCAATATGCAGTCCTGTACAAAAACACAGATTGCACTCTATTTATTATACATTATTCTAATACACCTCACAGTAAGAAAGTCATTCATTTTTCATCACAATAACTACATGGCAACATGACGTCCAGTAGGATACTGTAGATTAAGAAGGTCATTTTACCGTGTGCCTCATTAAAAATGTATTGTAGTAAGTTACTCGGTAAATGTTACAGTTCATTCTGGTGGATTTTAAAACGGTGAACTGAAATCACTCACCAATTACTTATACTCATATTGTTTGTGGTTGGGACAAAAGTTTGTATAGTCGTGATTTGATTAGCAGAAAGAAAGGTCGAGTTAACGTTACTATTTAAAACTGTGTCGAGTTTCAGTCTTCCTAAACGGACAAAATTGGATAATGTACTTCAGCAGAACCTGTGAACGTTTCTGAAATCCTTTTACGGTAATTAACTGGTAGGCCAGAAATTACACCACAGCATGTGTTCTTATCAGTGGAGTACACTTGCTCCAGGGAGACAGGAAATAGACAAAAGAAAGTAGCTTTCATTCTAAATGAAAAATTGGGGTCTGTGTCTGTGTAAAACATGACAGGAACTCATTACTTTGGCATGACTTGGGCTTTAACGAATGGGTTTTTACTCGGAATGATAAGCGGGAACATGGTGACACTGTATTTCAGCCTGTACTTAAGTGTTAAATGTGATAACTTTAACACTTTAAAAAGTGACTCAGTCAACAGTCGACAAAGAGTTAGAAGGACATCCATTTTCAATGAGAGTTGGTAGCTTCCTCCAACATGAGCAATAGCATTATCATTAGAGACTAGACCTGGATGTGTCCAGTGATGTGAGAATGTTGAGAAAAGTTGAACTTTATGCAAATCTGAAGCAACTGGGTACAAACAGATTGGTTGCCAGGTGGAATGCTAGTTGTGCCACTCACTGATAAATGTTACAGTAATCCCCCGGGGGTTATATTCCAAAACGACCTGCGTTAAATGAAAATCCGCGATACACAGACTCCACCCCCAAATGCTTTTTTTTTATGTTTAAGTTGTAAATGACCCTCCCACACTCTTTAAACACACACAGAAAACATTTGCAAGCATACAGCGAGATGGATTTTGGGTAAATTCGTAGAAATATAGTGAGTACTGTATGTATGTATGTTCCTTGCCAGAAGCCTGGGAAGATGCAGAGTGTTTGGGCGATATACACTACCAGTCAAAAGTTTGGACACACCTTCTAATTCCATGGTCTTTCCTGATGTTTATTTCCTTCTAGATTGTAAAACAATGCTGAAGGCGGCCGAAATACACTATAATGTTCTTTGAACAGTTGATATTGAGATATGTCTGCTACTGATGCTCTGTAAAGCCTTCATAACGGCTCTAATCTGAGGTGCGGTTAACTGGTGATTTCTGAGGCTGGTAACTCTAAATGAACTTCTCCTCTGCAGCAGAGGTAAGTTTTGGTCTTGCTTTACTGAGATGGTCTTCATGTGAGCCAGTTTCATCATGGTGCTTGATGGGTTTTGCAAATGCACTTGACAATACTGTTCTTGCAAGAACTATTCCAGAACACCTGACCTTCGTGTCTTAAAATAACAACTGACTGTTTTTTGTTGTCATTACATATGGATTACTGAAGTCCATGTGTGTTATTTCATAGTTTTGAAATCTCCAGTATTGTTCTAGAATGTAGAAAATAAATCCCTAAACAAAAAACATTGAATTAGAAGGTGTGTCCAAACTTTTTACTGGTAGTGTAATAGGGCTTGCAGAAAAACCGTAAAAATACAGCATACACAGAACAAAGTGAGACACTCGGGACTGTGATACGCGAAGAACTGGGATGCTGGAGAATTCTGCTTCCCTTTCTCCAACTGTACACATAGCCAGCAGCCAATCACAACCATGATTAAATGAATGGGGCATTCTGATTGGCCGGACTCGTTCCTCCAGCCGTGCTGTATTTTGATTTTCAGCTTCCCCGCACCGCGCTTTCCTAAACAATGCTATGCTGTACAGTATTTTATATATTATTAACATTTAACTTTATTTTAATTAATGTTTATATTTTGTAATTAATAATTATATATATATATATATATATATATATATATATATATATATATATATATATATACACTATATTGCCAAAAGTATTCGCTCACCTGCCTTGACTCGCATATGAACTTAAGTGACATCCCATTCCTAATCCATAGAGTTCAATATGAAGTCGGTCCACCCTTTGCAGCTATAACAGCTTCAACTCTTCTGGGAAGGCTGTCCACAAGGTTTAGGAGTGTGTTTATGGGAATTTTTGACCATTCTTCCAGAAGCGCATTTGTGAGGTCACACACTGATGTTGGACGAGAAGGCCTGGCTCTCAGTCTCCGCTCTAATTCATCCCAAAGGTGTTCTATCGGGTTGAGGTCAGGACTCTGTGCAGGCCAGTCAAGTTCATCCACACCAGACTCTGTCATCCATGTCTTTATGGACCTTGCTTTGTGCACTGGTGTACAGTCATGTTGGAAGTGGAAGGGGCCAGCTCCAAACTGTTCCCACAAAGTTGGGAGCATGGAATTGTCCAAAATGTCTTGGTATGCTGAAGCATTCAGAGTTCCTTTCACTGGAACTAAGGGGCCAAGCCCAGCTCCTGAAAAACAACCCCACACCATAATCCCCCCTCCACCAAACTTTACACTTGGCACAATGCAGTCAGACAAGTACCGTTCTCCTGGCAACCGCCAAACCCAGACTCGTCCATCAGATTGCCAGATGGAGAAGCGCGATTCGTCACTCCAGAGAACGCGTCTCCACTGCTCTAGAGTCCAGTGGCGGCGTGCTTTACACCACTGCATCCGACGCTTTGCATTGCACTTGGTGATGTATGGCTTGGATGCAGCTGCTCGGCCATGGAAACCCATTCCATGAAGCTCTCTGCGCACTGTTCTTGAGCTAATCTGAAGGCCACATGAAGTTTGGAGGTCTGTAGCGATTGACTGTGCAGAAAGTTGGCGACCTCTTCGCACTATGCGCCTCAGCATCCGCTGACCCCGCTCCGTCAGTTTACGTGGCCTACCACTTCGTGGCTGAGTTGCTGTCGTTCCTAAACACTTCCACATTCTTATAATACAGCTGACAGTTGACTGTGGAATATTTAGGAGCGAGGAAATTTCACGACTGGATTTGTTGCACAGGTGGCATCCTATCACAGTTCCACGCTGGAATTCACTGAGCTCCTGAGAGCGACCCATTCTTTCACAAATGTTTGTAAAAACAGTCTGCATGCCTAGGTGCTTGATTTTATACACCTGTGGCCATGGAAATGATTGGAACACCTGATTCTGATTATTTGGATGGGTGAGCGAATACTTTTGGCAATATAGTGTATATATATATATATATATATATATATATATATATATATATTAATATTTTTATATATTTTTTCACAAAAGAAATTAGTTATGTTCCAAATAAAGATCAGCGATATACCGGGACTGAGATATAGAGGGGGATTACTGTATTACTATAGCAACTAGTAGTAGGAACACGTACTGGCAACTTTGTAGTATAGAAATTGTGTACTACAGCCATAAACTTGTTAACTGTGTGAACGGAGCTTAAGCCTGAACTCTGTGGTTTGTAGATTTGAGCTCCCTACAAAGCACACTGAAGACCAGAGTAACTACACAAGGTGCTGAGAGACCACACTAGCACTAACTTTTCTTTCAATGCATCCGAAAATGTAATTAATGGAGGTTAGAGTCAACGTCTCATTTGTAAATGTGACTTACAATGAGCAGACATGGATGTTTATCAGCCTGAGTGAACCTTCATATGAAGCGCTGGCGGATGTGAAGCTGTGGGCTTGCTTGGAGAACACTGCAAGTTTTCTGACATTAGGTTTAAAAGTACTTAATAAAAAAAAGAGCGCATTTCTATAAGTGTCTGTATACACCTACAAGATATCAATTTAGAGCACAAACAAAGGGTTGCCAAAGACAACCCTCGTGAATCATCCTTTCCTCCATTGAAACTCTGTTGCCTTTTGTGATTATGTGATTTTATTTTAAGTTTTCATTTTCCTTGGCACCTTTTGTGACATTTCGGAGGATGGAAAAAGAGAACTTTTACTTGCAGCAACCTCTGACACAAACACCTCTGACTAAGCTTCACTGAAATCTATTTTCTTCCCTTGTCCATTTTACTTCTTTCAGATCTTGGATAAGTGTAGGCTGCTTGAATGCTTTACTTTTTTGGCAACACAACAGATTCATACATTAGGGGAATGTCATGAAATAAGTCATTTGTACAGAACTTGAATGAATAAGAGCCACAATGTGTGTGTTCCAGGAGAGGAGTAGCTAATCCCAGATTTTGGATGTTTGGGAGTGTTAGATCTTAGATTAGATTAGATTTATAGGATAGATGGGAATGATCTGAGTGGGAAATCTTTGATATGAAGGAAACTGCATGCACAGTGTGGGTATGTGGGCTTGTATTTTCAATATTCCACTTCTTTTTTGCCTAGATTTAATATAAGATGTATAAAAATTTCAATTGCAACACCTAGTAAAACCCTCTGCTTGGTGGTTCTCAGCTTTGCTTAAGCACCGCAAAGAGCAGGAAAAACACCATCACTGCTGTTACACTCCATGAAATGTACAATATATAACCCTGGGCTTGGGTCCTATTACACATAATATGCTTAAAAGTAGAGTGCATTTTCCTCAGATTATGTGAAAGTTGCTTAACTTTAAAAAACCCCAGTCACACCTAAATGAAAAAGTTAATGAGATAAACAAGAGTTTCCTGGGACCTAGCTGCATGCGCATTCATATTCAGCACACAAGAGGAAAACCACAAATGGCACTCACTATGGTCACATAAAATGCAGTAAATTAAAAGAGTGTACAGGGCTATAAGATATAAAAAGAGCAAAGAAAAAAAATATGAAAAATTAAACAAGGGGCAAGGAAATATGTAGTATTCAGTGCCTTCAGAGAAGACTTCACTTGTATTTATTAATTACCAGAACAAGACTCCTGTAAGGACGTTGGGGACTAAGCACAGGGTCAGGCTGGAGAAGACAGGGTTAAGGGGCCAACACAACCTTCTGATCAGTAACCCAGAGCCTTGACCAGTGTGAAATCACTGCCTAGAGTGGATTCAGACTGTCAGGAGATGGAGGGTGTAAGAAGGAAAAGAAACCTCCATGAATAACAATCTCCAAATCTTCGACTCTCTTAATCAGGTAAAGAAATTTTACTTACACCCTGGAACTGGACAGACGGATGCAAGTACATGTTCTGTGCTTTTATTAAAAGCCAATTAAAAAAAGGGGGTAGGGAATACTTGGAAATGGAAATGAGAGGTGAGCAAACAAGCATAAATTAGACAAGATGTGAACAGTAAGCTGGCTAGGATAAAATCACAAAGGTAAAGGTTTAGATAACAAAGGCTTGGATTTGTCACAGGCACAGAGCTGGAGTAAGACTTTGCAACATAACACAGGAGCAGTGCAGCCGGTGAGTTCAGTTAGTAATCAGATGACTATGAGCGAGACAGTAGCTTTACATGGAGGTCGTGTGATGACTTTGTGGGTTGAGGATCATTAGCGTTGTATGATAGAACTTCTGAAGTTGTGTGCAGACACGGGTGTGACAGGTAGATATGATCAGAGTGTTGCTATTGATTTAGCTGCCAGCTGAGTGCTGGGATTAACCGCTGAGCTAATGGAAGTGTCAGGCATCTTAAAAAGCTGAGCAAACACTTTTTCACATCTCGAGATAAACTACCCAGCATTAGATAAGACGGAGGTAAGCGGCCCGAAAGGTTTGTGCCCAACAGCAGAAGCAGATTTCAGATCACTCCAGATTAGAGTGATTTGTTGAATAGATGGAAACGCCACATAATCTTCACACCACACAGACTTGGAAGTCACAGGTTGGGGCGAAACCTTTATCACAAAGCAACTGTGCAATGTTTAGACTGAAGCGATTCCAGCAGTGATTCTGTATATATGGAGTCCAGCATGGCTACCAAACCTACAGGATCAAAGCAGGCATGCCAGATGGAGAAAATCACAGAATTGTGCTGTATTTTAGGCATTGAGCACAGCAGGTCTAAACCGCTCCAATGTCAGACAGTACATCTCAAGGAAATGATATTCCACTGAACTCCAAATATCTGAACAGCAGTTTGTTACAGAGATATCATGGCAAAAATGGATAGTGTTTAAGCAGGACTCATGGTATCATATGAATGTTGGTGACTTTTCTCAGTCTGAGCACCAGAGACAGTAGATCTTCAGCCATTAGTGTGTTTATTTGTTGAAGTTCAATATATACTTGTTGTCCAGAGTGTCCGTGTTTGGTGTCCAAAGCTTGCTTGATTAGTTTTAAACTTATTAGACTAACATAGCTAACAAGTAATGGAAGCTTATAGGCATCCTTTAAGAAATTGTCACACAGTTTGAAAACATATGGAATTATTAAGTACTAGCGTATAGCTTTAACACTGTGTGACACTGACAAAAGGATGTCTCAGAGCTGAAAAAAATTACAAGAGGCTGTCTTGAGTTATTATTTTTTTCTCAGGCATTCAAAAAAGAGCATCGGATACAGGGAGCTTTTTTTAGGCAATAAGGATGTAAGGATGGTGGAGATGATTCAAGGCAATAAGATGCTAATCAACACTGAATAAAAGCAAGCCATGAATCATGTTTGCAATAATATCAAGGCTATAAATACAGTATGATTTAAGTCTTTCATCGTTAGGCCAGATGAAATCATTTCAATAGAATTATTAAATAAAACATTTATTATTACTATCATGTCTAATTAAATTTAATTCAATTAAAAACCTTTGTCAAATTTTGTAGCTGTAAACTTTTAATTATTGCCATGTTTTTTCATTCTGTCAGGGCGTTCCAGTTTCCAAAGAATTTCTTGTCTTGGTTCTGTCTCCACCTGTCCACTGTCTTCATGTTTTTCCCTGAATAATTTCTCTGAATATTTATAATCTGGTGTTTCATTGTCTCATTGGGAACTTAGTTATATTACATCTGAGATTATTCCTTGTTTCGACACCTATCCGTTTATTCTAATATATTTTTATATGTTAATGGTGCTGTGACTGTGTCTTGATCCTATTGGTGTTTTTGTTGTGCTTTTGGTAGAAATCACACTTTACAGCTCCTTTACTTGATTTTTGCTTAAACCTCCCATGTTACACCTTCGAGCAAAAATAATCAAAGCAAATTTCAGCCACCAAACATGTAATGGTTAGAAGGAGTTAAATGTAAGGCGAGGGAAAACAGACTGAAGAATTTCTTTGCTTCAGAAATGTCATATAAAATATGTGAACCACTGAGGACATGGTTTATAAAATGCAGTTACTGGAAGAAGATGCGTGCCCAACACCCTTCAATAAATAAGCATTTATTTTTCAAAATCATGCAAGTCCATTGTTGTGTTTGAGTTTCCTTTACAGGTTTAACACACAGTTATGTATTCACAACTCTGAACAGCACACTCAGTTGTAACAGATTATTTTCCTATGAGGTTTTTTTTTTTTCCCATGATGTTTGTTATCAAAATTCTTTACATGAGTAAAATTCCACTTTTATAGATTGGCTCGAGCCAATGTTGTCGTTATTGCAATGGTTTTCACATTATTTTGTGTGACAAATAAGAAAAGCGCTTTCTTCATGGTCAGTGGAACAGGGTACGGAAAAGAAACAATGCAGCGATGGTTTTGGAGATGTGACGTTATAGTAATCGATATTTGATTGGATGATACACAAATCCAATAGTCAGATAGTAATATAAGCTTTGACTCCTGGGATGTAATGCGAGGTCATTCGTGTTAGAAATTGACTGACGTCCTGTTTAGAAGATCTCTGAGCTTCACACAGTTGACTCAGATGATTTGGCTTCTGTGGATGAGCATCGCTTTAGCATTAGCGTAGTCCATTCAGATGGAGATGCGTGTTCCTACAGTGTCTTGAGGAAGCCTGGACCGAAGCGGCTCCTCGGCTAATGACAGTGGCTGGTAATACACAAGAAAGCCCACAACACTCGGGTAGCATAGAGATATCGTAAATAATCTTAAACCTATAAAAGTGTCAGTGTGACCGTAGATAGTTTTGCGTCTTTTTAATTTTTCAAACGTTCGTCTTAAACTTGCATAATAAACATGCAAAAATGAAACATTTTTTTTCTTAGATTTCTAGAATTTGTATATAAAGAGTTAACTCTGCTGTTGCATAAATGCATTACCGAAAGAAAAAAAAGAAAGAAAGAAAGAAAGAAAGAAAGGAAAAAACAAAAAAAACCAAACAAACATAGAAATGCTGTAGGAAAGGGTGAGGCGGGGCTGAAATGAAAAACCTAACAGTAATCCTGACAGGTTACAAGCTCTCTCTTTCTTTTTATACCCAACACAAACTCCATGGCTTTATACTGAAGCACTTTATATGATCTTAGGCTGTGTTCACACCATGTGCTTTTTATACAGAAAAAAAAAAAACTGACTACATTTTGTGTTGATATGAAGATAAAGAATGGCTGAATTCATTATATCATTTATTTTAATACCTTACTGTATATAATACTTAGTAAATATCTTTCATTCCTCTTCATTAACTATTTTTGTCCTGGTCAGCGGATCCAGAGGCTATAATCACACACACACATTTACACCAAGGAACAATTCTGTATAGCCAATTTTGAGGTGAGAGAAAGGCCACAAATACTAGATAACTACCAGTAGATTTGTTTATGTTCAGCTAGTGCACTGATAACCTAATGTTGGCTAGTTAGCCATATGTAACACCGTATCTTTTGTTTAATTCAGGACGATTCAACAGGCGGGTTCTCAATGGACATTAGAGTGCTGCCAAGACAAAGATGTAAACATTAAATTATAGCCTATTTGTCATTGGGCTTCGCAACATGTCACGAGCAGGCAAAATGATTTCAGAGGCTGGCACAGACGAGCAATGCTTTGTTGAATGGATAATTGTGAGTTAATGTGTGTTTGTTGTCACAAAGCCAATAAGTATGTCCTTTTTGTTATTTATATTTCCTCTTTCTGATTTAATGAATGCTTTGTGTTTTATGCCTGGTAAGCTTAATTAAATTATTTAAGTTGGCTCACGTGCAAAAAGGCAATATAGATAACCAGGTGGGTGTTTCAGCTAATGTATCAGATCCACCATACTGCCACAATTAGTTAGTTGTCTAGATCTATTATTATTATTATTGTTGCTGTTATTAAATATTACAGTGGTACCTCAGGTCTTATACAGTCAGTTATATGGTTGTGCCCTCTCTCTTGGCTGTTTGCACTTGCCCCTGACCTGCAACCTGGTAGGGTGAAGAAAGGTTTATTCAGCACATTTGCTGTAGGAGATACAGCTCTGGCTAGTGGTTGTGGGAAAGTGTGAAAACACATTGTGAACACAGCCTTACAAGTATTTCTACTTACTGTCATACAATTCCATTTTGTCTCTCCACACGCACACACACACACACCCACACACACCTAATTATATACCTACACTAGCAGTACATTGCACCTATTATAGCCCTCTTGACTTCCCTCTATCTGCTTCTATGTCTATCTATTCACCTCTCTCCCTCTGTGCTCCCTCTCTCTCTCGCAGCTTGCATAGCTCACCCTTTGCTTGGTAAGGCACTGTGTCCCTTCTGTTGCCCCTGGCCAATATCATGGTGCCTGTCTTTCTTTAGTATCCATCCATCCATGCACTCATCAGTTCATCCTGCCAAACAAATAAAGAGACCAAGAATGAGCGAGATGTCTTCCCTCCACCGTCTCTTCCTTTTACATCATCCGTCCACCTCTTGCTCTCCCTCTCGTTCTTGTCCCATCTCTCTCTCTTTCTGTTTTTGCTCGTCTTTATGGGTTTAATAAAGCAAATGTAGAATGGAGAAGCGTTCAGGCTCTCTCTCTCTCTCTTTCTATCTATCTCTCTCTCTTTGTGTCCCAGTAGCTTTTGGGAACAGTTCAAACATGTTAAAAATCTCAAACGCTTTCCAAACTAAACTGTGTCCTCCTCCACGTAGGTCCCAGAGAAACAAAGTCCAAGGGACTGGAGTCTGTGCGTGCATGTGTGTGTGTGTGTGTGTGTGTACGTGTGTATGTGTGCGTGTGTATTAGTTGAGCTGGTCCTCATATTGTTTGCGGAAGCAGTCTCCGGCCGGGAAGAATTCCCAGCAGCGCTCCTGGTACATTTTCCAAACATAGGACTCCTGTAGCAGACAACAGAGGAAGTAATGAATGACAGGAAATGAAACTGCATGATTTAGACAACACGCTGGCTGAGGATTACGAGTGATGATTTATTTGAAACTAGAGAAGAATCTGTTATGCCTATTGTTCTGTCAGAAGAGGTTGGGAGAATGATTTTAAGTTAAGACTACTTTTTGTGTCATCCAAGGTAGAACAAAGTATGAAGGTTAACAGCATAAACACAAAGAAAGAAAAAAATGATAAGGAAAATAACAATAAAGTCAGATCCATAGCTGAAGGTACAGATTTGGAAGTTAATCGTTTGATCGAGAGAGAGTGGGGGGAAAAAAAATCAAGGAGAGGAAAAAAAAATCACAAAATGAGTTTACACCACAGATAGCAGCATCAGAGAGAGAGAGAGAGAGAGAGAGAGAGAGAGAGCGTGAGGAGACTGTGTGATTGATAGCTGATGAACTGGTAGATTACCTGGCCTGTGTGCTCCGTTTCATCCTTATTAATGAGATACATCACAAAAAATCTGAAAAATAAATAAATAAATGGAAATCCATTAACATAAAAATCAGCATAGCTGCATTCTGGCACACTGCCCGTCTGATAAACTGGGAAAAAAACCCTGTTCAATCAGAGGATTTTAAGCTCAACGTAAGTGCACTATTCAGAGTCATGGAGGACAGTTTCCTGTTTCTGAGGCATGATTTCTTTCTGGGTTTTTTCCCTAATGTTATTAAGAGAGTAAACTGTTAAAAGGAAGGAAAATATGGAACACTTTAATAATACTGTTTAATAACTCTTTAATAATACTGGAAATACTGTTTAAGGAAAATGTGTATAAGCATGTGCTGAATCTGTCTAATCTATCATTCCTTTTATACCATATGTTATTTATTATATGTTATATTACAGTTACATTTAATGTCATGGAATATCTGTAATTTAGCGCCTGTGATCCGGTTACATAATAGACGCTATCAAATCTCTCTTTATAAATCAAAGGCATAAAAAGGCAACTAGTTCTGTCTGAAAATTTGACCATATCGACGATTACACATCCTTTTTTTTTAAATGTAATATATAGAAATGATAATATATTAAACAAGCACTGTAATTAATTACACAGAACTATTGTCAGAGCTGCTGTACTAAAAAAATCAACCCTCTGACCAATCAGAATCAATCTATAAAACTATATAAATGGTATATTTTATTAACTTATTGTTAAGAAGTCTGGCTTATACATTTCTAGGGAATCATTATATATGCAGAGTGAAAAAAAGGAGGCCAAGATTGTAATTGTAACTTTCAGTGAAGTCATAATGGCTTCTTTTGTGGAGACAAAGAACCAGCAGTGGTGGAAGAATAAAGTGGAACGTGGATGCAATCAGGCAAGACACTAATTGAGGTGACAATGAAAAAATCTATGAAAAAGTATGTAGAGGTTATGACTGCACTGACAAAGGTGGATTCCTATATATATATATATATATATATATATATATATATACTACCAGTCAAAAGTTTGGACACACCTTCTAATTCCATGGTCTTTCCTGATGTTTATTTCTTTCTACATTGTAAAACAATGCTGAAGGCGGCCGAAATACACTATAATGTTCTCTGAACAGTTGATATTGAGATATGTCTGCTACTGATGCTCTGTAAAGCCTTCATAACGGCTCTAATCTGAGGTGAGCAGAGGTAAGTTTTGGTCTTGCTTTACTGGGATGGTCTTCATGTGAGCCAGTTTCATCATGGTGCTTGATGGGTTTTGCAAATGCACTTGACAATACTGTTCTTGCAAGAACTATTCCAGAACACCTGACCTTCGTGTCTTAAAATAACAACTGACTGTTTTTTGTTGTCATTACATATGGATTACTGAAGTCCATGTGTGTTATTTCATAGTTTTGAAATCTCCAGTATTGTTCTAGAATGTAGAAAATAAATCCCTAAACAAAAAACATTGAATTAAAAGGTGTGTCCAAACTTTTGACTAGTAGTGTACATATAGATTACACATGAACATGCTGCTGAAAGAAATCTAATGTACTGTGTTCACACTTTAAATAAAATGAAAACAGATTAAGGTCACTTTTACCCATGAACTGGGCTCTGCCATCTGAATGAGTTTCAGTCATTTTATTTTTATGTTTATTTCCAAAAATCAAATGAAGCTTGTGTGTGAATGGCAGAAAGCATCTGTTTCCCTGGTCTGAGCTGTGTACGTGGTTACGACACACGCAGATACAGAGGAAGCAGGTAATTAACACAACTCTTCCTCACACAGCAAGGGTCTTCCTCGCTGCAGGACAGCTCTTTAGAGAGTTCTTACACATTCTTATTGCCTCATGCTGTTATGTTATGTGTCATCACTCTCTCGGTAGGCTCATTTGCTGTAGTTTTATAATAAAATTCTTCACAAACAGTCTCTAACTACACTGTTAGACACCATGCTGTTGCTCCCTTAAGCACACGATGTTCGTCAAGAAGGTGTGCAGCTTTCTGTTGTGTGCATCTCTTTAGAACACACACACTCTCACACACAGCCCATTGTTGCTATTACCATAAAAATATGTTATACAGCTTATGTATATCTTTTTCTCTCACCACACACACACACACACACACCCCACATATAAAGAGTACTCACAGATAGTTTGCCAAGTTGTGCTCCTGTAAGGTGTGTGTTTCGAAGCCGTGAGGGACTGTGTCGAAATAGTCGTTTCCAATCCCACAGATGAAACACTTAGTCTGCGTGAGAAACCAAAACACAATGTCACGCACTGTACATAAGGAAATACACAGTTATGGACGATGTGCAATATCATAGCACACATTTTCTAACGAGCTCTGTGTTCCACCATATTCAAAGCAAATATTCGGTCCAACCTCAAAGCAAATGACACTCAGTTGTATATGGAAAAAAAACAACAAAAAACCGGTGTCATAGAAACCAAAAAAATGTCAATGCAGTGATGCAGCCAGTAATTATGGTTATTAGACAGAGGTAATGCTTTGTTAAAACACATATTTTGTAAAGGCTCTTTATCAGAGGCACATGGACTGTGCAGTGACTCTTCAGTGAAGCAGCTGGAATCCATTAGCCAGAGGCGAGAGGAGATATATCGCCCACTGAAGACGCAATTAGAAACAAATTTAATGGACAGCCAAGAAGTGATGTTAAGTTTCTACAGTGGAGAGGTAAAACAAATAATTTTGCTTCACCTATACTATGTGTGTGTGTGTGTGTGTGTGTGTGTGTGTGTGTGTGTACACTCACCTCCATATCCTCCTTCACTTGTTCCTGCTGGTCTCTCAGCTCACCAAATGCATCAATGATCAGACCTATCACACACACACACACACACACACACACACACACACAGAGTCTCCTTCATCATGCAGACTAATAAATGTTATTCTTATCATTTCAGCAGTGATCACTGTTATTATCCAGTATATTTCACATGCACTTTGTCTCACCCTGAATGATGGCGAGGAGGATGACGATGACAAAGAAGAAGAAGGTGATGTCGAAGATGATGCGGTAAATCTCATATTCGTCACCTGCAGGATCCTCAATCTGATCGCCGATGCCACCACCCGCGCGTACGCCCACGTACATGTGGAACATGTAACACTGCCAGCATAACACACATACACACACACACACACACACACACACAAAATCAAATGTGCACATACACAAGTAAAGATAAAAATAAATAGACATACTTCTATGGAAGAAGTAACAATAATGTAGTCAGTTTACGCTTCTTTCCAACAGCACATCATCAGATGGAATATGTAACACAACTTACAATGAGCTTCTTTAACCTAACCCTTGCTCTTAAACGTGCAGACACTTCTCCGGCTTTGCTAACGACTGGATAGTTTGGATTGTAGGGCGTCAATTAAATGTGAAATCGAGTGAACTTTACGTGACTCTGTCGTCGATACTGCCGAGCAAATGACTGGAGTGTAGTAACAGAAAACACAGCGGTTCTAAAAGGGGAGATATAATTAGCAAACACTTAAGAAAATGACTTTAGGAAAATATCTTTCCTATTTATCTGTCTGTCTGCAAGACACTGAACAATTATCCTACAAATGTGGAGTGAGGGAGTGTATAGAGGATGGGATAGTAGCAGGTGGCCATTATGTGTGTAAACAATGGCTTCATGTGTTTTTTTTCCTTCTATTTTGTTGCATTATAACCTTTTTAGGGGGTTTGTACCACTTGATTTAAACAACATGTGGGGTGAATACTTATGCACACTTACAATATTTTAGGGTGTATGAATGGGGGTCATGCCAAGACATTTAAATGTTTCCCTCTATCCTGGTCTCAAAACTCTGGCAGACTAAAAGAGGTTCTCTTCCCTGGTATTTATCCATTCCATGCATCTTCCTTTCAACCAGATTTCCAGTCTCTGCTGATGAAAAGCATCCCCACAGCATAATGCTGCCATCACCATGCTTCACTGTGGGACTGGTGTTCTTAGGGTGATGATGATGTTGGGTTTGCGCCATACATGGCGTTTCCCATGATGAACAAAGAGCTCAATTTTAGTCTCATCTTCTTCCATCTATCTGGGGAGTCGGCTTTTGACGAAATCCAAATGTGTATTTTTTTTTCTTCTTAAAGCTATGGCTTTTATTTCTTGCCATTCTTCCATAAAGCCCCACTTTGTGGATCTTTGCAGCTTCTTTAGTGTTATTTCTGGCGTCTTTTTGAATCTCTGAATAATGCTCTGCTTTCCCAGTCTGTCAGTTTTGGTGAGCAGCCTTCTTTTGTTAGGTTTTTAGTGGTTCTAGGTTCCTTCCATTTTGCTATAATGGATTTCATGATGCTCTGTGGGATTTTTTAGACCCTAAACCTGATCTGAAATTCTCCACAACTTTGTAGCGCTCCTTGGTCTTCATATTGCTAGACCCAGTGGCCTTTCAGAACAGGGTTATTTATACTCACTTTATGTGACATGTTGACTGCACACAGGTGAACCTTAATCAACTAATTATGTGACTTAATTGGTGGAACCAGATCTTATTTAGGGTTTCAAAATGGTTGAATACATATGCACTCACAACGTTTTCATATTTTCAAGGTATTTTAAGATACTGAGACAATTTGAACTATTTTCTAAGGTCCATTACATAAAACGCAAATGAAGATCTAATTTTAATATCAGGCCGTGATGCAACAAAACAGGAAAAACACCAGGAGGGATGTATACTCTCACAAGGCACTGTATGCACACATAATAGCCACCTGTCACTATCCTGTCCATACACTCCCTCACTGCACATCACGGCTCCATGGAAACAGTACCATGTGCTTTTGTTGTATTAGTTCCTGTTCTAGCCTTAGCGTTATTAGTTAGTGTCCTAATCCTGTTCAACTCTTGCCTGATTATCTGACGACCCCTATTTCATATTAGTCTCGCTTTAATTGCAGTAGCCTGTTCTGTTCAGGTGTGACCTTTTGTATGCTTTTAAATAAATATATAAGAACATTTATCTTCACCAAGCATTAAATGCATTAGCATTTTAATAATGTAAACGTGTACTTCCATGTTGGCTTGTGTTTTGACAGTTCCTCCTCAGCTGAATATGACTGAAGCCTGAACATTTTGTAGTAGCATGAAAATGACATTCTGAGCATTATATACACTCTGTTCAGATACACACAGCCAAACACACACCCACACACACACAGGGACCAGAAGGCTTTTTGCAGCTAGAGGCACTGGTCGTCATTGCACATGAGCCTGTGCTTCCTTTTCTAGTGGATGTCCAACCCCTCCACTGGAGCACAGAAACACACACTGTCTGTCCTTAATAGGAGATACACTGAGATTGAGAGAGAAAAAGAAACCGATAGAGAAAGATGGATACCGAAAGCCATCGGCAGTTTGGATCCAGCATGGACGAGATATTGTGCTGAATCATAATGGTGAGTGCAGATCGAAAAGAAGGATATTTGAAATATTATAAGACACAATTATACGGTGGTTTCACACTGGACACATTTGCTGTGGTCTAAATCCAAGTGTGATTGCACCCAGCACCCCCTGCAGCATTGGTCTGGTTTCAGGCTCCCTTGATTCTATCAAACTCTGGTCCATTTGTCATCAGAAAACACGCATGGGGGAACACCATGTTTTTTAAAAATGATTTTATTGAAATATTATGTACAGTACATCTATTCCATGTCCCACAGCGTTCCCCTGTCACTCATGGTACATGCATGTTGTGAAAACTAATGATGTTGCCATCGGCTAAAACACGCGCAGAGGTTATTATACTTCCTGAACATATGCAAAATTGTGATCATAAGCCTGGAAGTCGCGGCTCCAGTGCAACACAGCTCAGACCACCTCTTAGACCTAGAGGCAGTTTTCAGGTTCGGGACCAAGGTGCGATTCTCAGTCCACATGACAGTTTTTACATTAACTATTTTCCATGCAAATCTGTTTCGAACTAATTTAGCAGTGTGAGAAAGCCCGCTAACTCATGTCAATCACATTCTACTCTATTGGAAGTTTTTCATGTCAGTGTTTGGACAGCTTTACCATAAAGGTTTATTAGTCGTAATGTATTATAGCTACACTCGGTATACAGCTTCTCTTGCTCTGATGCCAGATTCAAATCATCAATTCATCAATAAACTAAGATGAACTGAACAATATACTGATTTGAGCGAATTTGCATTTGAGGTGAATTAGCACTGCGAAAAAGATGGTGACATCCCTTTTACCCCGACAGCAAAATTTTTAACACAAGTATATGATCGATTTTGGCATTATTTTCTTTAATCACATGGAAAAAAGCACATGGCAGGTAATAGTGTATCTGTAGCTTTTTAGAATAAATTTGCTGGACCTGTATTTACATTTCTGACACCCTTATCTCATTTTATACAACTAAGAAACTTAAGGGTCTTGCTAGCTTGGTGGATCTGGGATTTGAACTCACAACCTTCTGATCAACAGCCCAGCACCTTGAACACTAAGCTACCACATCCCCACTACAAAGCCCATAGCAGTAGCCTTAGCAGTATTAAAGGAAGTTGCAAGTTTCGTTTGCTCTGTTGCTTCCTGTGCGCTTTCACCCTTGATGACATATGAATGGATTTCGTGGCAGATTCTGATACAGCGTAAGACTCTTATAAAGCTATTGAACATGCAATCACATGTTGGTGGAATATGATTAAATGCTGAGTATTATATGCCATGCAGTGCTCTGAGGAGCGCTAGTGGACGAGTAACGCAAGAGTAGAAGATACAATGCTATATATAAAGATATAATGTTTTAAGAAGGTAGTAGTTTTATTATTTGATATATTTGTTGTTATGGATTTGTTTTAATGGTGCTTTACAAGCAATAATAACAGATGTTAGATGTATTGTGTCTTTTAATGTTAGTTTTAAATGATTCTAGTTTTTACACAGAATATGGTAAGTTTTCATTGTTTAATAGTCTGTGTTTTCCCTTACAGGGATGTGGAGATACGATTTATTTTGTTTCATTTTCCCATTACCTTTGTGTTTAATCTTGTGTTTGGAATTGTTTGGTACGGGAGAATTTGGAAACATGAAAAACTGAGATGAGGATAACGGCTACATAATACTGACTGGTTGTTTCTTTTCCTTGACTTACTGTGCATTAGACTTTTTTTCTGTTGTTTCTTCTAGGTTATGTGTGGGATTTCTTTTGAACCAGCACTGCCCACCAGCGTGTCCTCACTGTGTGGATGGTGGTGTTGAGGTGGTTGGGATCATGCAGTGGTTTGGTCACTTTATCCTTTGGTTTTATTTTTCTGTAAGTTTGCAGTGTGATTGCTGCGGGCTTGATTGTGGTGAGAGCAATGCCACTTCTCTTCACAATACAGGTAATGTTTTTTGTTTATTTACAATTTTTTTTTTCCCCTCTCTTCTCTTTGCGGGCAGTCATTTGCAAAGGTCAGTGATGTATTTTAAAATATGGAATCAACTGAATAAATACAGTAGATAGTCTGTAATTGTATTCACATGCTATATTTTCCTAGATTTTATAAATATGGCTTCCCATTTTATTGTGCAGCAATTTGCATTTTATTTCCATATTATTCTATCTTATTTTATTTGAATATTTTTGACTCTTGACTCTTTATCCATGGACAGTTGTAAAAGCATTACACTACACATGGTACTGTGTAAATAAAATCTGGTTTTTGATAGCTCATAAAATGCAATCTAATCATTAGTTCTAACAGCCTACAACATTTTATAGCAAATAAATATGCTGAACTCAAATCTAAATATACAAAGGGGTAAAGCTGAGCTGCTCTGTTCATCTTAAGAGTGGAGCTCAATTCAGGGCCAAAAACAACATCAACAGAAACCTGAGGTGAAGAAACTAGCTAGCCAGAACCGCTGTGGGAACACTTATAAAAATGACAGACTGTGCATTGAAACAATCACAGCAGAATAAACACACAAGTATACCAGCAAGTGGTCTCATTTATCAAGCTGGATATGAGCAGACCATACAAGCGTTTACAAAAACAGGTTAGTGTCCTACTTGTGCTCCTGGGTAAATTTATGCATAAGACGACTGACAAAACTGTTTAACTTTAAATCATCAAATTTGCATGGATTACTGAACATTCATATCTCATGTTTATTACGTTTACCCCATTTACCAGAGAGACTTACAAACAAGCTTTGGAGTCAAAAACATCCTCATGTTACTTCACTAGATCAGGGACTGAGAACACCATCAACCATAAATTAACAAAAAATAAACTAATCAATAATTAATCACACATTGCATGAGATGTAAAAAATCCCTCAGCTAAAATAAGATTCAGGTCTTGTTTATAATTATTAATATCATATATTATTACATTTTTCATTCCCGTTATAGTGAGTCATATTATAGTGAGTCAAAATAAGTTCAATTTTTTTCCTGAACCCTGAACGTCTAGTGCAAAATAACTCAGACCACCTCCTACACCTACAGGTAGTCTCGGGTTATAGCAAGGTGCAGTTCTTGGTCCACATTACAGCTCTCCTATGAACCTTATCCGTTTCGGACCCAAGTCACGTCAATCAATTCAAGATCTGAGCTAGTAACAGTTTTTTTATGTCGTTGTTTGTACAGCATCGTTCTAAAAGTGTCAGTAGGCTTAATGTTTATACACTGATTACACTTTCTGTCCTGCTCTGACATGCCTCAGAGTCAAGTCATCAAAGTTGCCTTTAAGGTGAATTAGCACGGCAATGCAGACACTGACACGCACGGACATGTAGACAAGCTTATAACTGTTTCTGAAGGAACAATCTTTGCCAATGCCAAGCATATTTTTTTTTTTTCATAAAACATATTTGGCAAATGGCTGAGATTCATCCTGTTATACTTGTGGGAAGGGAAAATGAAAGCTCTGTAAATAACTTTGCCAAGCGCTGTAACTGCAAATGTACATATACCATATATCTATAGAAAATGTGTACTAAGAAATGAATTAGA
The DNA here is from genome assembly GCF_019097595.1 of Hemibagrus wyckioides. Lineage (NCBI taxonomy): Eukaryota > Metazoa > Chordata > Actinopteri > Siluriformes > Bagridae > Hemibagrus > Hemibagrus wyckioides. The sequence goes on from NC_080722.1 coordinate 6,754,950, forward strand.
GAGTGTAGTGGCATGGGTACAGCTCTAACCTGCTCTGCACTCTACAGGTGATCAACATGCACATGTACTAAGAAAATGTATAAAAATCTGTTTGGTTTGACCTGCACCAATATTTGCATGCACATTTTCTAAAAGATTGCTAAAGCCCAGTGTAAAGCGTAAATATAACTGTTGACTGGTAACCACTAAAGAACACAATGTTGACAATAAAATAACTTTTTTTGACAATTATTATCATAATTGCTGTCAACAAAGACTGAGAACCACATGTTCTTTTTGGACCAGGTGTGTGTGTGTGTGTGAATTTGTATCTAGTATAATTACTAGAAGACTTTCAATCCCACCTGTATTTGTTCTTTTTAGGCTAACAAGGTGTTTGATGGTGAATGTTGGATAGGCGGCACTGGGCTTGAACCCCACCTCTACTCCTCCTATTTTAATTATGTTCAGCTCTCGCTCCATCGCTCCGGTTCAGTCAGTACGTAACAATGTGAGTGTAATTAAGCTGTTGTTCAGGTTCGCTGCTCAGGACGTTTCCTTAATTACGCACAGAGAGTTTTGGGCCGGGTCGTACTATTCACAGCCTTAATTAGCACTCTGAGCAGTGGCAGGCCATCCGTGGCAATTAACGCCCAAACTATCACTGAGCAGCACCATGACAATTAAAGGGGGAAAAAAACATGCACGCTCCTCAAAAGCAGTCAATCAGACATGGGCCACTGGCCTGCTTATGACTAGAAGGTGTCTTTATAGCAACTTTAGTTGGTGATGTGTTTGATTGGTTAACATGCTAGTCTACAGACAGGGTGTTATTTTTTTGTTAGCATGGTGTATCTCAGCTTACCGTTAGCATGTCATCACACTTCATGTCTGGAGATTCTCCGTCCTCGCTCTTGTTGTAGAACTTGCGGAAGAAGTTGAAGGCCACCACAGTGTAAAGGTAGACTACCACTGCCAGCAAGCCCACTGTTAACACAAGCTGTGCACACATGCATAGACAAACAGACACAGATACACAAATGTGTTATACACTAGAGCATTGGCTCTAGAAGGACTCAAACAAATACAGAAGGACTCAAACAAAGTTTCTGTCTGTTTCTCTGTCTATATACAAACTCTTTGGACTCTTTGTAATTGCCTAAACCATAATCATAATAAAGAAATTGTTAGGTCATTCTGTTAAAAAATCCCATTCTACAGCATACACACTCAGCATTTTACCAGACACAGATGATGGACAGATGCCTTAGGGGTATTTTGCAAATATGGTTTGGGTCTACTTGGAACAACTTCACAGCCTAACTGCGTATGTGAGATTTTATAGTGACACCAACTGTGGTCAGAACGGTGTTCATAAACTCCAGCACAGAATCATCAAACCCCTACAGAATACACACACTTCCCAAGCTCTCCTGCATTGCTCTATGATTTTTTTTTTATTATACATAAAACTCTGCTATTTGCATACAAAGCCAAAAAGTCTCGTTCTAATGTTCTGGTCTAGTCTACACTTACACAGAAATAAAAATGTCACCTGTTCTCTGCACCTACATGAACTCCCTTCTAACAGGGTGAGATGTGTAGAACTTGGCCAGCTTGCACTTGCATGAGGATGTTTCTAATATAATCTTTGATAATGCCCCTGCCAAGGGCTGTAAATGTGAAAGTTATATCTGGTTAAAAGATATTAACTGACATTTCAACTGTGTGAATCATTTGCTTTCACAACAAACCACGGGAATGAACTAAAATTGTTATTGACAATATTAAAGGTTGGGTCAGAACACATACTCTGTGGCTGCCCCAGGCTCTGAATGTGCAGGTAAAAAAAATGATATGGACCATCAAGACCCAACCATTTATGAGAAATAAGGGGAAAAACATTCTTCACGTGCTGTAGTCTAGTAAACAGTGGGGTCCAAAAGTCTGCGGGCACTAGTGAAAAGGTTATTGCGATGGTCTTTTTGCAAAACTTTCTTTCATTACAAATTATATTACCAGCAGTAACCTAAGTGAGGAGTAGAATCTTAAAAATATCTACATGAACTTCAGGATTTCTTAGAATGTGGTGTTAGAATGCACTGCCAGTGTTGATGAATAATGAATAGTCAAGATACTGAACCTTTTTTTGTTTTAGAATTTTTGAAACTGTTATTTGCAATTTTCAGGGACTTATAAAAAAAATCCCTGATTTGCGATGCAGTGTCAGACTTCTGAACCCCATAAGCACGCTAGGTTTAGCAAACATCTGTCAACATTCGACTATGAATCTTGACTTAATTATACTTTTAAATCTAGTAGGCTGAAACTGTTCCAGGCTGCCAGTACTAACAGCTGAGGATCGTGGGAATGCTAGAGGATTGTTGTTTGCTATAAAAACTTTTCTTGTCTTGTCTTTTCTTTAAGTCAAATTAAAGCACGTCATATCAGAATGATTCCGTGAACATGACAGTGCGCTAATGTACAGTATCCAATATCGAAATGTCTTGGGAAATGGAAGATATTATTAAAACAGCATGGAATTCTGGCTCCTCAAATGATCCATGTTAAATCTTCTTGATGTCTCACTGTTCATCAGCCTTCGTATTATGACACTGGATAGAACTGATAAAACTATAGAGACTGTGCTAAACAGTGTTAAACTCTATTTACAATAAATGGATAGAGATAATACTGGTTTTACGATGTGCATACTCAAGCAGTATTGAGGAGGGCAGCTGTACCTGTTTGCCATTGTGAGTAACAGAAGACAGGATCGTCCTCAGTGTCTTAAAGCCCATGGCTATGTCCAGCAGATGAGCAGCGAAGAAGAAGTTATTGTAGTGGCCCAGTATGGACATAGTCATGTACCAGGCTAGGTACAGGAAAGACTGCAAGTACACACAGATCAATTAACAGTGATCATAGAAACTGATTAACATGATGCTAGCGTGATCATGCTAACATGCTGTGGATATAGGAGAACAATTGTTTTAAAGGGAGGTGTTTACATTATCTGTGAAGACGACTCCCAACTTCCAGATCTGGTATTTAACATCAACAGAGTTCAGTCTGAGACAGAGAGAGAGAGAGAGAGAGAGAGAGAGAGAGAGAGATGTATAAAACCATCTCATAATGGTTTTATAAAAAAAAAGAAAATAAAACCCACTCATCACTGTCAGCATCAGATTTATACGATTTTATAATCTTAAAAAAAAGGTTATTAATTAAAAGGTAATAGTGTACAACAAATACTAATACTAATACTACTATAAATAATAATAATGTTCCCTGAAAGAAAAATAATAGAGTAATGTATTAACATGGCCTACAAAGGTACAAACCTTAAAATATATTTGTCTTAAAAGTGGATTTTAATTTTTGGAACTTTTTTATTAACTTCTTAAGTTGGCTGGTAGACACTGACCTTTAGCTATTACCGCCCCCTGCAGGGATGTGTTTAAAAATACAACCCGAGTTTTTTTGCACCCAGGCATCAGCATGTCAGGATCTATCAGGTTAGCTTATTGTGGATTTGGCACAGAGAAATATTGCACTGCTGTCTGAACCTTTCACACACACACACAGACACACACACACTCTCTCTCTCTCTCTCTCTCTCTCTCTCACCAACACAAAACTGAAAGCAGAAATACAAGTAGGAGACTTTCTTTAAAATCTAAAAAACATGTAGGTGCGCGCATCCATGTGTTACATCACAAAAATTCATATTTAAACTCACACAGCAGCTAGTGAGCTGTCTTTCTTGGGCTTTTTCTTTTCATGGGCATCACTAAAGTCCAGTGCAGCTTTGTCCATCCCCAGCAGCTCACTGATTCGGTCATTACCATAAAATTCCCCATATTTATCCATCACCTGTGAGCACAAACAAACACACACACACACACACACTAATTATAACTGCTAATAAGCACTAAATATCAATAAATTGCCTTTCAGCATGTTTAGTAACAAATAAGACACGAATAAACATTTTCACTACATAGCCTTTTGATGCGAGGAAGACACTAAATTTTCAGCCTACCTTTCTCTTCACAAATTTATCCCAGTAGTTGTTTGGAAAGGACCTGAGAACCAAAAACATACATTAAATTTACAGCATTTGCCCGTACCCAGAGCAACTTACAATTTATCTCATTTAATACAGCTAAGCAACTGAGGGTTAAAGGCCTTTGCTCAAGGGCCCAGCAGTCTGTAAACATATCAAACACTTTAAAAAACCTCAGCTAGATTTTACACTACCTATGTTTTGGCTTCAAATATGAACATGCTCATTTTACAGACAAATACATGCACAGTGTTTTGTTTAATCAAATATTTATTTATTTATTTATTTATTTTCCAATTTATTTATTTATTTAATGAAATATTTATTGTTTATTTATTTATGCTTACACAAAAACAAATTTTTCTGAAGTAAAGATTTGTTTTTGTGTAAGCATAAATAAATAAATAAATAGATAGATAGATAGATAGATAGATAGATAGATAGATAGATAGATAGATAGATAGATAGATAGATAGATAGACAGATAAATAAATAAATACACAAATTTGATTTTGTATATGATCGTGTGTATTCTATTTGTTCTTTATAGCTGCCATTTGTTATCAGTAATAGTATCAACAGTCACAAAAACCTTACATCACTTACATTACATAAGAAATACATGATTTGTGCTATGTTGGTTATGCTGATTGACTGCTTATATAACACAAAAAGCAAACGACAGTTTCATTGTTAAAAGTGACCTAGAGGTTAATTTTCTTATATCAAACAGATTTGTGAGCAAAAAGTAAGTGGCACACAAGGGTTAAATGTTAAGAGTGTAAACTAAACAGAAATCAGAGCTATAATGTCATCACTTATTTGTTCTAAGAAAAACAAGAGAGTTGGAGAAGAAGCCAGCCAATCCAGTGCCACTGCTTATAGCTGCTCATTTACATCATCTGGCATTTACACTGTAATTATCTTCCTGGATGCCCGCTGCAACTATTCTATTATTCTGTAATAAATGATCAGTGCTCTTTAATGATCCAGGCTGCTGTCTTGCACTGACCCACATGAGCCTGTGATGGTGTGTGTGTGTATTATTTTTGCCATTAACTCACTGTGTGTTGATGACCAGTCTGTCCCACTGGCCTTTAATGTCATCCTCTGATGGCTGCTCTGTAATATACAACCCATCAAACTCCAGCTTCCTCGCCACTTCCTTCTCCCTCTTGAAGATCACCAGGGGAACCTAGATGACACAGAGTCAGACTATTTATGTGCCTTTTAGCGGTTTAATTGTTTAGCTGGGAAATTTATCCATACAGACTATTGAAGCCCATTCAAATTTCTTGATGGCAAATTGACTGACTGAACGACTGACTCAAATTACAGTAAACTGATCATATTAAGTCATCACATATTTAGGTAAACAGAGGATGAATCTGTGGTTCTTAGACCCAGATGAATATAAATGAAATCGCTTGAATCTTGAATTGCACTAGTTTTTCCCCCCATATTTCAGCCAATTTGAGACCCAACAGAGACATGGGTTATATTTCACATTCAGAAGCCAAGACTTTGGCACATGTATGATAAAACACAGCAAACAATAAGACAAGGTTAATTTGAATGTTCCACGAGCCCAAAAACATTGCTCTTGACACCATAAGCACATTTCCATGTAAGGAAATCTTACTGCAACACATGATAATTGTACATATATCCTATTTACCATTTAAGGTATCTTAATCTACTTATCTACAAATCTAATCTAATGTACAGCAGCTGGCTGTAAAGACACGGTTGTATGTTAGACACTGCTAGAAATTACAGGTCATTATCTTGATCCCACAGTTCAGTGATACTGAGAATAAAAATGTCTATAAAGAAAATTTCGGCACAGTAAACTGTGTATATACACACAAACAGATCCGGTTTCATAAAATTATTTTACAAAGAAAGTGCTTTTTTGTCATACCTCGGGTTGACTATAAACCTAGTTACTAAACTTTGGTTTTGTGTGGTACAACATTCAGAGCGTGGAAGCCCAACCTTGAGGCAGTAATATCCGATGATGCAGAAGAAAGAGATGATGGTGTGGAGGATGGCGAGGATACGCAGCGTGGGCTCCATGTAGCCGCTGCTTTCCTCTAGCACAAAATGCACAGTAACGGGCCGATCGCTGGAAGAGTCGCCTTGCGTGTCCCACCTCAGCCCACTGTCCAGTGATGATGCACTGTACACTACCTGCTTCTCCTCTTTTACTGCAGAGGAAGTGGAAACCTGCAAGCAACAGAAAACAAGAATTTCAAAACAGGTCCAAAGTACATACTAGGACAAAGACCAGTTTCATTAACATGAAGATCTGACATTGCACAATGCATTGACATTCATTCATTCATCCTTAGTAACTACCTGGTCAGGGTCACAGTATTAACCAGTATTAAACAGTAAACTACTGGTTTGTATTCATATACTGTATTTTGAGAAACAGAATCAAATAAATTCAGACAGAGATATGCGGAGCTAGTACGTAATACACTTATATACACTGCATAATGCTTTATATGCTGTATATCTGGTGAGATTTATATCACGGCTCTGTTAGTTGAGATTTGTCCTGTTGGTCATCGTGGCTCTCACAGCACAGGTTTACCTTGTAGAACAGCAAGATGAAGTTGATTGCAAAGGCCACAAACAGAGCCAGCATTCTCATGTTGTAGAAATTCCGTGCAAAATAGTTCTGTAATAGGACAGAAGGAAAAACATAATACATCATGCCTGTCAGTCCTGGAGAAGGAAATAACAGAGTGTTTGGTGGGACATGTTCCATAAGTCCATGATTGAACCTTCCCATGAATGGAATGTCATGAAAATAGCATGGATATTATTATTATTATTATGAACTCATCAACATCTTAAAACTTCCTGTTTACAATATTCTCTTAACATCTTCTGATCTAATTTGTAGGTTCTGTAATGACCCCCACATCAGTTGTGAGCTGTCTCAGTTGTGGATCTCTTACTAGCAGCTTGCGCTGGTAGGCGATGATCTTCTTCCAGAAGGCAGACTCTTGTAGATCTGGCTCATCTGATTTGGAGGAGCGGTGGAGCTGAGTCTTCTTTTTCTTTGGCACTTCTTTCTTCTTTTCCTTTTTCTCTCCGTCCTCTCCCCTGTGGCACACATAAAAATTCATTGCTGGTAATCAGTAGCAGAAGGTTAGGTGCTTGCTTCCGAGGTATATAACACCATGCTGAACATAAAGTACAATCTAGTTCTGCCGCTAAAGGATGAAATGTGTATATATATCATACTCTGCTTTCTCAGATACTGTCTTGGTCTCTTCTGTAGCTTCTTTCTCATCAGTCGATGAAGATGAACCCTTCACCTAACAAAAAAAAAAAGTTAATGGAGTTGTTAAATAATTGATTGTCAAACATAATTAAGTGCAAATCACAACATTGACAATCTTTCATAGTTTTTCAGAGCTTAAGCACTACATCATCCTGGCATGTTGTCTTCATGTATTATAAATGTTCTGGTATCTGTTTTTATCTTTTCACCCACCCTTACACTGCTGTGCTTATTTCACAACACAAACCAGGGCAGGACACAGTAAAGTCCCCATAAACTTTTTCATTGATTGATCACAGCGCATCAATGCTGTCAGTGCAGTGGTTTTATAAACAGAAGGAGCTGTCCCAAATCGCATCTGTGCACTATTCCAAACCATTTTGTAGTATAATTAGTGTGACAATTCCAACAAGAAGAAGTGCACTTCAAGTACCTTATTCAACTGAATAAACACTTCATGCACTGAACGCTCGCAGCTTTCGTAAACAGAAGAGGGGCAGGGCTACCAAGCCAAGAGAAAACATTTTCAAAATGGCTGATGACACTCCAGTGAACAAAACATCTTGCAAAAGTCTTTTAAATATCCCACCTTGCATGATTCATTTCTCAACATTTTAAAAATGCACCATATTTGGCTAAAGTTAGCGCCACCACGTGAAATGCGTTTGTCATCAATTGCCATTGAATGAAATGACTTATACAGTAATACCTCACACATCCGCTAGGTTACGTTCCAGGACCCATAGTGAATGACGAGGTTTCGCGGATGTGCGTTGGAGTCACTAAAAATGCTAATACTGTACTGTAAATGCTTATTTTTAGAGTTTAAACCCTAAATATGACTTCAATCAGGCTTTTTTAATTTCATTTAAAAGTTAGCTTAATACATTACCTTTAAAAAAGAAATAAATGTTTGACGTAAAAATAGAAGACAGTATCGCCTGTATAAAAACCAAGGAAAAAAATTACTGAGATCACTTATTCACACTTACGGAATATACACACGTGTTGAACCGAGCACAAGGTGCAGGGAGATGAACCGCGACATCACGCCTACAAAGCATCGTAGCTACCAGCCAATCAGCAGCTAGGTAAAACTGTTAATGCTCTGTGAATGGCTACTTCCAACCCTTCCAGCCTTCCATAGCATGTCATAATGGCTTTACTGTACGTATGTGATATTGGCGACGTTCTACATCATTAAAATAACATTTATATTGATATTTTATTGAGTTTACTTTTATGTTTATATTACTAAATTAATAAACTATATTTTTCTTCATTATTTCGCATTGAAAAGCATGAAAAGGTATAAATTTCATTTTGCGAGGATTCCGCGGCTCTGCGAAAAAATTCGCAGATGCAAATTAGTTAGGTTCCAAGGAAAATTTTGCGGATCAGTGACGTTGCGAATCTGCGAGGTATTACTGTATTTCCAGTTAGTCAAAAATTGTAAGTGTTCTATGTGAGTAATAATACTACTCTTCTACAATTCATACATTAGACTGCAGGGTACACAGTGTGTAGTAGAAGTGCATAGTGTATAATAACTCATTTGGGAAACAGCTAAGCAGTGCTACTAAGCAGAGTTACTCATGTAATGATATCCAAATCCGAGACAATGCAACCACAATTCCCAGAAAATTATTCGATACTGCAGAAAAAAGGTTTTGCGTGAGGTTTTTAAAACTGTGAATAGCTGTCAGGCTTAATTCTAAACCAATATTTAGAAAAACTGTCACTTTTTCAATGCTATTTCACAGTCCTGACATGCAGACATTTGTGATGTATAGTATGTAAAAATCTGAGTGTTGCATGTCCTTGTTACCGTGTGTCTTCTGCGGAGTTCAGGTGAGGGCGTAGGGGGCGGTGGCATGGGTGTATTGAGCAGGTCTGTTAAGCTGGCATTAGGGTTATGTGGCATGAGTTTGTATTGTCCTCCTTCTCTCCTCAAATCCAGTCCAAATATATCAGACAGCAGGTCCGTGTCTTCCGCAGCCACCGCAAGGTCGGCCAAGTCTTCCTCGGGTGATGTTTTCTCTGTATGTTTCCTCTCCACCTCCTCACTCTCGCCTCTCACCTCGTCCTGCGTCGGATCAGGCATGTTGGCCAGCAGTTCGGACACCTTCATGGTCTTGGCTCCCTCCACCAGGCCTCCGCCCAGGAAGCTGCTGTAGATGATGCGGAAGAAGCCACGGGCCACGCTGAAAGCGAAGTGAAGCAGTCCCATGAGCACGCTCCAGCAGAAAGCAGCCAGCGTGGTCACCATGTCCTTCACCGTCATCTTCTTAGCCTTCTTCAGCTGCTTCTTCAGACTTTTCATGGACAGCACCTTAAATTGCAGTGCATTCAATTACATCATAACACTTTGGATTTAACAATCCTTTAGTGATAGATCAGATGTACCATGCTACAACTCATTCTAACTACAACTTTAACAACTCACTATACTATCAGGATAAGTCAGTAGAATGTCATGAAATAACAAGATAACTACTCAGTGACATGAGATCTTGAAATAATTAGATAATATTTTGAATAACACTTCATGCCATTGTGATTTTGATTTTGCTTATACGTGCTTTACTTGCTTTTTCTGTTTTCAGTACTTGCTCTCAATTACGTGTCATACATATTTATCTGTTGAGTTTTGTATTTGTTTTTAATCCCCTAAATTCCCCATTAACTGTTGAACCTGTCTCAGACAGCTAGGGCATTTCCTTGCCAGACCAACAGAGGGCGATCTGTCTGACTGTCAAGTGTCCTTTGTTTGTTCTGCCATGTGCTCTTTGTTTATATTTTGCCACATGTGCTTGCCCCACCCTAGCCATTGTTGTGTTTTTCGTTCTCACCTCTTTCCCATGTTCGATTACCCCACCTATATATACCTGCCTTTTTCGTGGTGGTCTTTACTGTCTTTGTTGCCCGAATTTTGTGTGTGCTTTTCTGAGTTTTTTGCACTTCAAGTTTTCCCTGTGTTTAGCCTTTTGTGTTCTCTATTTTTGACCACATTTTTAAATTGGACTTGTTTGCTTGAATATTTTCCTTTTTGTATTCCCTAATAAAGATCCCTTATAATTTCATCCTGCATTTGGACTGGGACTTTGTGCACTGGTAAAACCCCGAGACCTTTGGGTTTGATTCCAGCAACCGTGACAGGACAATATTTCAATCAAATGAAAATTGTGCTATAAATCTTTAAGGGCTATAGGGACTCCCAAAATTACACGATTCATGAACACAGTGAACGCAAGATTTGTTTTTATAGTAATAATTTTACTCCATCTGTTCCTATAACATAATCCTATGATATAATAGTCTGTATAAGGGCTATATGTTCACAAACTTAAGCCTCCATTAGACTAATCACATGTTTACCACAACAATAATCGCACCTTCATGAGTAGCATGACGTTGTAGCGGAGGGCAAACAGTGCTGAGCAAACAGTGCTGATGGAGAAGAAGCCCATGTCAGGGGTTTCCTCTTCCGGTTTCTCCCGATCGTTCTCCTCTTTACTCGCCGAGCGCTCTCCTGCATCCGACATCTGTGCAGCCAGCTGCATCTCAAATATGGTGTCTTCACAGAAATTAACAAACAGCTCCATCTTCTCCTTTTCACCACCTTCATTGACGACATCAAAGATGAACTGTCGCTTGGACTCTTTCACCTGTGGCTTCTCCCACTGCGTGCGGCTCGACTCGCTGATCTCAAAGTACACCCGCTCGATGCGCTTGGCGCTGCCCATGATCTCGATTCGGCCCAGGTAAGGCTGGAAGTAATTGAGCACGCTTTCGGCCAGCTCCAAGAACGTCTGCAGGCGTGAGTCGTGAGGCATGTGCTCTGACAGGTTAGTCAGGAGAACGGCCACGTTGAAGCCGATATCCTTGGCTGGTTCATGAAAGCGCTCTACAAATTCCTCGTAATCGAGCAGCTCGTTCTCGTCCGTTTCAGCACACGACAGCAGGAACTCTGTCTCGGACTGCGTGTAGTGCTTGTGGCTCTCCATGGCTTTGTGAAAGTCTCTCTTGGAGATGACCCCCTTCCCGTCTGGGTCATACTCTTTGAAAGTGTCGGACGACGTCAGATCTTTCAGTTTGAGGAACATGTCGAAGAACTTGAGAATCATCTCAACGTTGTTGGAAGACTCCACTAACATGTCGACCATCTGCTTTCCAATAGTGCCGTTCACAACATTCCCTGAGTACAGAGATAGAGCATGTCCTTATTTTTTAAATATTGTAACAATATCATGATGTTATTTTTTTGTTTCTGTTTTTTTATTTACAGCCTAAGAATGAGATTTTTTAATAATGTAACTAGAGAAGACTGAGTGAAAGAGCTCATGGATTATTACCCTCTAACATGGAGAGAAGCATTACCACCATGTCCTTCTGCAGATCCATGAGTTCTTTCAGGAGGTCAATCTGGCTTGAATCCTGGAAAAAAAACAGGAATAAAGCATGACTTGTTTGCATCATTACAAACAGCCAAGTAATTACACACATATTGAACCATGATATGTTAACATAGTTTTGCTCAAGCCAATTTGCATTTTTCAGATGCCTACCTGTGAGAGCTTCATCTGCATGTGTGCAAAAACATGGAGGAACCCAACCACTGCATCCCATAGACGGCTATGCGCCAAACTCTGCTGGTTCCCTGTGCAAGGACCCTGTACCAACACAAGACAAGGACCGCAACAGCCTTTTAAATCATTGCTCCGAGGCTTTAGAGTTTGTCCTGGAACAGATTAGATTAGTCTGGGAACAGATCTGACATACTACCACAAATATTCTGCACTGCTCATACTTCATTTATAGTCATATATCTGTAGATATTCCACAAACCTTGGCAAGCTAGCTCAATTTTATAAACAGAAAATGGTGTTGGGTAATGTAGCCTGAAGTTCAAAACTGCCATTGTTTTGCAAGATGTTCTCAAGGAGATCTTTAATGAATCTCTAAATTGGCTTAGCAACAAAATGCCTGGTAGGCTGTGAAGATAAAATGGGTCTCTGCCAACATGCACTTTATTTCCCCAGCACAATGCTAATTGCTTTATATACATGAAGACCTAATTTACAGTAGTTTTATGCTTGGCAAACAATACAATGTGTTTAAGTTTTAAACAAATTTAGCCAAGTACCATAAGATAATACAGAGATCTGTAGTGCGATAGGAAGTCTGTCAGGAACTAAAAGTGATACCATTCCAAGAAAAGTAATAATAAAGTACCTGAATATACTCCGTAAGAGTATTGAAGACCTGCTTAGCCACATTTATAGCTTTGGAGAAATTACGCTGACCCTGCTCATCAATCACATCCTTCCCTGAATAGTACCAGTAAAAATCACTGATGGACTCCTGGCAAAAAACAAACAAAAGAACAAAAAAACAAAAAAAATTTCATGGTTAATGTCGGTCTCTAGTACATGGCAATTTTCATGAAGACCTTCAAATGACATATAGCTTCCCAACATGGCTGATAATTAATGAGTGTAAGCGTGCAGCCAATACAGTGCTGTTGAAATGAAAAGGTTTGATTAAAAGTCAGTCTAAAAAGAAACAGCCATTACAGATAGAAATAAGCAGCCGGAAAAACAGAAGCTGTAACGAATAAATAGCCGGCTGAAGTACGCTCCTGGTGGAGTAAAGACTCTACCAAACCTATATACAGTGACTATAATGTATGTTCATTGTATGTATTGTATAGCATTTCCACCTGCAGGGTCTCACCTGTACCCTAAGCAGGTAGTCCACAGTGGAGATGATGATGTTGACAGTCGTGTTGTTTCCTGTTTGAGTTCTCAGGTAGTTCTGGAAATCTGCGGCATTGCACACACTTCGTGAATACAATAACTGGGCAAGCACAGCACAATCACAATCAATACAGCACCATGGAGTTCCACAAGGCAAAGAATATGTACATGTTTCATTCCGAGTGAGGAGAAAAGGTCAGTATATGAACATTGCTGTTTCCCAGGATACCAAGTGTTTAAAAGAGACAGCACTGATGGTTTTCAGCCAGCATTTTTACTTAGAAAGTTGCAGTTTCATAAAGTTTTCCCTTTTGAAAAATAACAGAGACGCTTTTTGTGTGAATCTTACAACGATAAAAATCTTTCTTTCTTCAACACCGTATCCTTAACGCACACGGAAATTGCACTTCCATACCAACTGTGGCACAGAAACCTCACAGACGTCTTAACAGCTATTATCTGATTACAAGCTGAGTTGGCATCTTCATGCAGACCGACTCCTTACCTAACATGATCTTTGCAACAAGATTAGAAAAGTAAACAAAAACGTTTCTAAATTCTTTGTTATATTCTGTGAAATATAACGATGGTTAACCCACAGCGGCATCTAACAAATTTTCCCAGACTAGCATGCATTTATACCAGACAGATAAGGTATAATAAGGTAACTTGAATTCTGGGAGCAACATGGACACAAATGATCCAACCCCGAAAATGAGCACTCCCAAGCCTGGCAAGGAATTGTGAAGACATGTTTCCATAAATATTGTTTACACTGCTGAGACAAATATATATAATTAAATATATAGATAAATATATATAATTATATATAAATATAAACAGAATTTACGTTGCTGTAAAAATGAAACAGAACCTCAGTAAAGGGAACCAAACATTGCGAAAATATGCAACACTTTGGCTAAAGAGCCAGTGGAGTGTTCCTCACCCGAGTTGTGTCCTTCACAGAGCAGCTGCAGGAAGCGGAACAGGTCACAGGTGAACTCGTCATCCTGCATCACCTTTTCGCCTACACGGCCGGACCAGAGCACATGCGTGTTACAGTCGGCATGGTAACCAATGCCACACAGCTACAACGTCTGAGAGAGGCACATGGGTCCAGCATAGCCCTCACACACGCTCACACACAACCACACACACACTGATGGGGGACACTACTTGCTATCAGAAAGTGTAAAACCAAATAGGTAATGGAAGGAGTTGAGCAGCATTTTGTTCCTGTGTCTCACAGAGCACTAGTAAATGACAGTTCAGATAACATGACATCTATACAGGGATTTTATTTAAATATATATATATATATATATATATATATATATATATATATATATATATATATATATATATATATATATATATAAATAATTGCTGTGTCTGTGTTTGCCTTTATTTTGGCAACTCAAATTGAAAAATATCCTCCCAAATACAGTTGAAGAGCCAATGCATGCTTGGTGTCAAAGGAGTTTCTTTAGTTTTTGTTATATTTTAATACAGATACAGCACGTGTGTGAATTTTATAGCCATGAGAAATGATAAAATGTTAAGTCTGGTATAGAAGGTGTACATCTGTAGAGACAGTGCTGGGCAAAAATGCTGCGTTAACCATGCGGAAGGCTTCTCATGGTTAATGAATGTGGGAGCCCCGGCCAAGGGTGATTCTGAGATGACCTTGATAACAATAGAACTCTGACAACAATGGGCACAGATCTTGATCATTTCACAACAGCTACACTTCAGCTAAGCCTGAAAGTGCTTAGATTCGCTTTGCATGAGCAGCCAAATTGTTTCAGACCAGAACAAAAAGCCATATTAAAAGTGAAAAATATTACGTGCACTGATGTATTAGTAAATATTCAGCATTTTTTTTTTATAAGAACGTCAGAATGTGATGCACTTTCAGGCTTATTTTCATCTGATGATAAACCAGAACAGAAGCCTTACAAAAACACGCTGCAATTTCATAGCATCTCTACCTCATGACGGCTATACAACAAAGCATATAACTCGAACACAACTTGTTTACGTCAAACAATTCGGTCAGCTTATCATCTAACAATGCACTTATGCAACAGTAGTAATGTACTGTTAATACACAGTAGTGAGATCACATAGTCCTGGTAAAATGATCTGTGGATAAAACATTTGATTTGGTTAGACTTCCTCTGGTCTATCATTCTCGTTACTGTCCGAGTGTAAAACTGCACTTTTAGAAGTGTGTTGGAAAATGGAACCACTAAACGGAAACATGGATGGAGAACACAAAAGAATCTCGAGTGAAAACACAACACCGATCATCGGATAATAGCATAAATCAAGAAATGAACCAACCTAGTCAAACAACTGTCACTCCAGAAAAACAAAACAAAAAAAACAAAAAAAAAGGAAGTGAATAAACTAATGAAAACAACAATGAGTACGCCACAAAACAGACTGAATAGCCTGGAGCGTCAACCAGAGAGAGAGAGAGAGAGAGAGATAGAGAGAGTAGGTGGAAACGGAGGAGGAAGGAGAAAGAAGAAGAGAAAGAGTTTTGGGAGGGGGCGGGGCTACGGAGTCAGCTGTCACATCAGCGCAGCCAGGAAGCCACGAGTCCAAAGAGACGCAACATGGAGAGAGAGATTACAGAGAGGAATACAGCACTGACACACGCAGCCAATGCGGCAGGGAGCAGGGACAGAACACGTGGGATAACGGAGGAGGTGTGGGGAGGGGAAACTACAAAACACCTAACTGCTCTTACATCGAGCGTGCCAGAAACTGTGCAAATCCTGAGAGGGAGGCAAAAACAAGTGTGTGAATGTCTACAGGCCTACAGGGCAGTCCGCTAATATACCTTTCCCCCCCAACACGGAGCCGGCGCTGGTGTCAGAGCCGCTGCTGGTCTGCGGGTCACCTTTTTTAAGAGACCAGATTGCTTTTCCACCGGTTTGAAAGCGAAATAATAAATTAGTTGTGTCTGTTTTTCTCAAAGCACTGTACACAAAAAAAATAAAAATAAAAAAAAATAGAACAACTGTTGCAGATCATGTCCTTTGTTCACCTTAGAAGTTTTCCTTCTGGCTTTGAGAACATGTCTGCAGCCGATGTTTATTACAACACCAAAATTTATTATTCATTTATTCTGGCGTTTTTTCTTGGACAATTGAGTCACAACATTTATTTTGCAAATAATCCTCAATTTCTTCAAAAGGTTCACTCATTACTAAAGACATAGGAACAAAATGGCCCCCAGCTCAAATCGTCAGTCAGGTCCTGAACAAATTCTGATTTGCTGAGAGCCGGATCTGTTTTAAGTGCGAATGCGTGTACAGGTCGACTTTGTCACCGGCACCAGCACTGGCGCTGTGTGAGTGGAAAAGTGCTGTAAGAGAAACAGTGGACAAAACAGCTGCTAATCGAGCTCAGGGAGGACCGGGAGGGGTTGCTAAAGGGGCCGATTGAGCGAATCAGAGGGAGAACAAGAAAGAGAGGATGTGGACTGATTACATATGGGACACGTGGAGGGCTCAGGACCTGAACAGAGAGGACACAAAGCTAAATCACAGCAAAATGGCAGAAGTGCATAATTACCACGCTCATGGGTGATGACTGAGGAGGGGGAGACAGTACATGAACCCAAAAGAAGAAAAAAGAAAAAGGAAAGAAAATAGTGAGAGGTCAAACAGATTACAAGGTCCAACTTTTTTTTTTTCTTTGAGTGGGAAAAGATGGACTTGGATTCAATCATCTGCGTTCCAGTTGATGAATCAATGTCGGAACAATAGATAGAGGGATGTTAGAGAACCGGTGTCCAGTTTGAAAAGCACAAGAAATGCCAACTGCTGCTTAAGAAAAGTCTGAAATCTGTAACTGTAACACTCAAAATATACAACCCATGTTATTGTATTATTCATTTTTTATGCACATCTCATATATTGAATAAGAAAAACACAGTTTTATAAACGAACACTATCTAAAATAAATGATAAAACAAGACGTATCAGAACCTTAAAAGTATCTCATATGTGCTTGTAATAAATACCTAGATCTGAGAATTGCATATTTAATCAATTATTGAAAAAAAAAATGTGGCAGGCAAACCTAATTTCCTTCTTATCGCTATGTGAACACCGCTGTAATTTAGCAGGAACGTAGCTGACTGAATCCAATCGAAAGTGCAGAGGTTTGTTTGCTAGAGCAATAAAAGACAGAACATGCCTCCGGTTTAATAGAAGGGTATTATGACAAAAAAAGGATATGGAAAACAAAACACATTACAACAGTAGGGAAAATTAAGCTTCGTTTTCAAGTCGAAAAGAAATCCTGAACACAGTCTTGAGACAACGGTGCAACAAAAGCGATCTTGTCAAACTTAAAGACATGTTGCTTAAAAATAAGTCAATAAAAAATGTCTTGGGAAAGACAATAAATGCCAAAAAGAGGCGGTGCAGAATCTTTCCTGGATATCTTCCTTCAACTTCCAACTTTTTAGCATTTATTGTCCGACAGATACTTTTTTGTCATGGTACCCTTGAAGAAAATCAATTTTAACATCGTCAAGAATTCATGAATAGCTTTTCAGAGTCAAACAAGTACTTGATTAGCATTAGTCAATCTGATCTGTGAAGTGTAAATGATCACAGTTTGTGAAAGAGCAGAACAAACATCCATTGGATCTAAGACAGCTCTATGGACACTCAGACACACAAATCGCAAAAATCAAATCCGTCGAAAATAAAAACGCGTGTCGTACAAACACGCAATGACTCTAAACATTCAAAATCATGGCCGTGAATGTGGACGTTGTGGCTGAATAATGCTAAAAAAAATCAAATCAGAATGAAACGATACTGACATTAAAAAAGAACAGAAAAATAGACAACTGTAAGAGATGAGAATAACCATAGGGCATGTTTTGGTGTAAATACTAAACCTTGGAGTAGCGGCCAATTTACAACACTGTATTTTAGAAAGTAGAAAAATGAGTTATAAAGCAGATTCTTTGAATATCGCTACGATAAACAGAATATTAAACTTGTTATTTTATATCTATTTGCTAAACATACCTGATCCTTCTTCCGTCACCATGCCCAGACCCTCAGCTTTATTCTGCCTCTCAAAAGCATTCAGGTCTAGAACGCTGGAATGAAGACAAAACACACAGATGGTTATTGTGCTAACTTGATAACAGTTTCTCCAGAAGTGTATTATGTGATACGTTTACCTGCAAGACTGCATAAGTCCTGCCAGGCTCTGGAAGAATCCTACGTCCTTTTTATCCTTCAGGTAATCCAGCATTTTCTACAAGTGGATATTTATGCAAGCTGTAAAGCGTTTTCTTAAATCCAAAACAAGCTTTTTTTTTTAAAAAAAAACTCCAGCTCCATTTCTTTACACAACACCTACAAGTGCTTCGCATGGCACTGACCTGTTGTACTGTGGAATTTCCACCATTCAGTATAGCAATGCCCAGCTTTAGTGTAGATGCCACCATCGGCCCCATCTCACCTGCACACACAGTCACAACCTTTGGCTTTGAAGAGCAAAAAACACTCACGGCATGTAGAAGCTCAAAAGATCTCAGTTCTATTCATGAAGATGTTTGTGTTCTGTGCTGTTTTTAGTTTTTTCTGCTTTAAAGGTACAGTTTATAATTTCTGGAGAGATAATGATCACATAATTTCAAAACTGCCTGCACAACACATGTTTGCATTGAATTTGTCATTTCAAGTAGTATTAGTATTGTTATTGTAGACGCCTAGAGTCTGACTATTGTGCAAAATTAGCCTTTATTATAAAGAAAATATTGATGATATCAACAATTGCTGCATTTATATTTGTGGATGTGTTGTATTTCATACATAAAGTGTGTATGAATTTATAAAATTTGTAAAATTTTATATATTTTATATATATAAAAAATATATTTTGGTGCATGTCTATGCTCTATCCTTCAGTATACTGAGTAGTCGCAGTGTTTACATTTTGAGGCAGTTAGAATTAAACTGAATTAATTAAGCGATTGTTGAATTTGATGCAAAATTACTGACGTGGTGAGAGTTCATACAGGTTGTACCTTTGCTGGCACTGATGGTCTGCAGCACCATCTCAGCTGCACCGCGGTCATGTAGCCGAGCCTGCTGATAGAGCAATTTCTGCTTCTCCATCTCCTTCTCCTGTGAGTAAGTAAGTATGGATGGTAGGTTAGAAAAACATCCTTTATTTTTTAGCTTCCAGAACTGCTGCTGACTATAAGCCTTCTTGCTTTAAAGGTCTATCTTGACATAGCCATGCCATGTATCCTGTTTACAGCTAATATTTGCTGTGTCTTGGGTATAGCAGTCTGGATTGGGATTTTTGAAATAAATCTCCAGATGTATTTAATACAGACCAAAATCTGACACATTTTTCCAGAGATTATTAAAGTGTAAATACATCTCTATAGCCCAAACCACTCCTGATGCTTTGCATCATAATGTAATCCCAGAAGAATGCTTACTTCAAAACTTTTTACTTCCTCTTCGTCGTCTTCCTCCTCATCATGGCAGCTCTGTAAACAATTAGCAGAAAAATAAAACATGTTAGGTGAACCTGCATGGTGAGTAACGATAGCAGTGTTGGGAATCAGTGTACTGAATTTCACTTCATGTACATATTTCTAGTTTTCTCAGTAGTGTCTCACCTTGGCCATGATGTCAGCGTAGGCCATGTAAAGGCTGTCCTCTTCCAGTTTACTGAAAGAGACGGTTAGAGGATGTGCATTCATACTCATTTAGAAATAGCAGACTCACTGTTACGTTATTCCCCATTCTTTCTTTCTTTACATCTGCTATTCAACTAAATTTCATTTTTTTTAGTGTAAAATGAGTAAAAGTCTTTTCAGATGTAGAAATTTTCAGTTCACAAGGTGTGACAAGATGTAGAAATTTCCCATGAACATTTTGAGTGTAATATAATGTAGTTTATAATTGATAGTAAATTACACTGGTTATATAGTGTAATTGTATACATATGAGTATAATTGTACATTAGTTTCCACTGACCCTATGTACTCACAATGTTGATATCAACAAAAAGAAAGAAAGAAATATTTGTCTGACAAGAATTATTCATTTAAAACTCTAATTATGAATGGTTATAAATTGAGTATAAGAAATGATCTCCTTCAAGCCGAACAGAAATTAATCATTACACTACACAAATTGGGAAAAAGTTTGTGAACCCATGACCATCATAACCATACGTTTTTCCAGATTCAATCCCCTTTGCGGTCTGGAAAAGCTTTTCACTAGATTTTAAAGCATGACTATGGAGAAATTCAGCCACAAGAGCTTTAGAGAGAACAGATGTTGTGTGAGGATCCACTCCAACCTCCAACCACTTTGTACATGGGGGCACTGTCATGCTGGAACAGTTTTGTGCCTCTTCATCCTTCCAGTTAAGAGAAATTGTAATTCTACAGCATGTAAAGACATTCTATACATTTATTTGGTTCATACTTGGTGGCAACAGTTTAGGGAAGATCCCTAGGATGGAATATTTGTGTGGGATGGTCAGATGTCCACAAACCTTTGGCCTTGTAGTATAAGTCTCTACCTTAAGAAACCTTTAATTTAAATGGTTTTGGTATTTACAGTATATAAGACTGTGGAAAATAATGGAATAAAAAATAAGAAACTTGACATTCTAACAGAGTGATAGAGAGAAATTTATAAGAATATTACTACTGGTATAAAACAAACCATTTCTCTGTGAGTGCAGTCCTGCTGAAGAGCTGAATGAGCTGGTGCAGAGGGTCGATGTGTTTAACCCCTTCATCCTCTTCTGATGGCTCTTCTCCACCTGGCTTCTACACCACAAAACACAACATCTCAGCTCCAGCTGGATTTTATAGAAATGTCAGTATTGAAGAAGCGAGTCCAGTAATGGTACAAATGCCAGCGTTAAATTTCTTTGTATTCTGTGATATCCTTCATTTATTTCTCAATTAGTTTTATGCTCAGAATCCATCAAACAGCATGTACAGTACTTGTGTTTTGCGTAACACAACTGAAGACTCTGGGAAACACAAAAATTCAGTTACAGACAAAAACATTTCCAAACCCCGATCGATCGATAGATAGATAGACAGACAGATACTTTATTCATCCCAATGGGAAATGTACATTTTTAAAGGAGGATGTTTTACTGAATCTGACCTCATGGTGCTGTATGAAAACACAGAAGCACTTACAGCCAAATCTTCTATAAGCTTATCTTCAAAATAATGCTCCTCTGTCTCAATCCAGGACTTCTCATAGCCCTGCAGGAACAGGTTCACGGCTCTGTGTCTGAAAACCACATACAATAAACATCAACTTCTCTGAATGACATAGAATGAGGATAAATGACCACAACTGCAGCTCTGGACCGCCAGGTGGGAAAAGTTGTTGCAGGACAGAGAAAGACATTTTGAGCAGCTTTAAATGCTACTGGTTTGTATCACTTTTGTGATATAAATTAGAAGCTCCTACTAAATAGCAAAAATAATAATAGCCGCATCTTACACTGCAGATCATACAGAAACGTATGCACAGAAGACAAGATGAAAGACATGATACCTGGGCAGGTTATAAAGAGGAGCCATCCTGAAGCATGCCACCACTGCACGCTTCCTCTGTTTAGACAGGAGCTTGTGCCACACAGCCTTTTTACTCCTCTGAGGATGTTCCACCTGATCGAACACACAGCGTTCACTCTCACAGCCAGCATTAACACTGCACACACCACTCCTGTGCATTTTATCCTTTTTGGGTGTCACATGTCTATATTCTCATATGTGGGATGTGAGAAAATCATTGTTGCTGTGTGTTAGTCAGACTGTGTTGTAAACCGACCTGGTCCAGATGGAAGAGCACATGAGCGATGTCCAGCACTCTCTCTACAGTCTTCTCTGGGTCTGAGGTGTCCTCACTGCGGTTAGGCATGTCTTTATACAGAGCCATCTGCCAGCGAATAGCAGGGTCCTCCAGCTGCACGCACACACACACATACACCACTTATTTAAAAGTAATTAACACTCTTTTAACTAAAACAGTAGACTATGCTATGTTAAAGCCACTAGAAAAACTCTACTACCTAAGCTTAAAAACATATTATTAACGTTATTAAAAGTCATTAATAATAATTACCATTGTAATGTGGGACTAATGCAGAAATTTATCACTTATATATTGTGAATTCTTTGAAATCATTTAAACATGGAAGGCATAGATTGGCCAAAAACAAGACACACAACTTATGTACACAGTACCACATAATAGATCAGCCAGTAAATGCTTGCTGTATGAAATTTGCTTCTTCGGGTTTGTAATATATTTTCCAAAATTGAATTAAATAAAGCTCAGAGTGCAGACTGTGCGCTAATTTCATCACACATTGCTCTGGATGCTGCTGCAGACTCCAAACTATATGGAGGACAGAAAATAAACTGACACCGGAACTGATTTTTATCACTGTGGCATCCTTTTGACTAGTTTTTAAAACAGTGTTAGTGTCAGAAACCACACAGGCTTTGGTACGAAGACACAGTACCAAACTTCAAGATGTGGCTTTAAGTGAGTGTGAGCTCATTTAGTTATATTAGAGGATATAAACTGATTTGTTTGTTTTGTGGCTCTCATGCAACACAAAAGCAAATTTCATACGCAAAGTACATTGTGGCTGATCAGCTACTTTAAACAGTATGAATCATACACTGCATGCTATTGGCTCTATGAGCTACAGGTCATCCAGCTGTGGATTCTCTACACACCAGCGTGCTACATCTGAACATGCTGTAACGTGCAGTATGGCAGGAGGCTGCTGGCTTTGTGTGTCTAGAGGAGTTATCCAGAGAGGACGACTTTTTCATGGCGCTCAGCGACACCCTCGGGTTTCTCTGGATGGAGAAGTCCATCGTAGAGGAGCGTTTAAGGAAGGGCAGGCGTTTAGGAAAGGGTATTTCTGGGGCAGCCGGTCTGGGCTGGCGGCGTTTCATCCACTTCATGACGATGATGAGGCGCTTGACCAGCTTTTTGAAGTGGAAGACCCAGTACTGATGAAGTCAAGCGAGGACATGCAGACATGCAGTGGGTGGGGCAGATAGAGACAAAGACAGTGACATGGAGCTGAAATGATCGTACATGCAAATGCGATTGTGATGTCTGACTTTGATTAACATGCTATAATCTAAACCAGGCTGGGAAAACGTGCAGTGGATTCAGGCTCTTCTTAGAGCCATATGAATAGCAGTTTATAGTTATAGTTTATATGTTACATCAAATTTTAGAAATCCCAAATCCATAGTCACATTCACAAATCTGCAAGAGTGACTAGTCTAAAATCCTACTCCATACAACTCTAAATCCTAAACCTGAAGTGCTACAGGTTGCAGTTTCATTCAGTCACATGAGAAACACAGACAAAAACAAAATTTACAAAACTGACTATGGATTTTTAAAATGATACTTTGGGGGATGTATTCCATAGTTACATCACCTCAAAGGTGGTTAATAACAAATGATTAAACTATAACTGATCTGTGTATTTAATATCATTTTAGCATTTCCTTTAGTGCAGGAGAATGTGGCAAAAAAACAACAAAAAAACATAGCATGATGAAGTCGATAAGCAGATGAACAGGAGCATGGGAATGCTGCGGTCGTAATGAGCCAGCTTTACCAAAATGACAACATAATAAACACCACGCTAGTCTCTGACACCTCACCTTTCCCTGCAGGTGAAGGTTATTACGGATAATTTCCCGAACTTCATCCTCTGTGTCTTTCTGTAGATAAAGAGCCAAACAGTTCACTGACCTTTTACTGAAATTAGAAGCAAAAGTTCATCACAAAGTCACAGCCACTCAGCCTGGCTAAAAGCTATCATTATGACTTTTTCAAGGACATGTTTTAATTCTCTTTAATTATCACTTGCCAGGAAACATACTGGTGGCATATAAACACATAAAACATTTCCTCTCAATAAGTTTTATTTAAACTATTAATTATTTTCACAGAGAAATAATATGACCTGACGGACACCTTGTCTACAATAGTCACATTATTTTCCATAAGAGTTGTTTTCTAATAAATCTAACATAACTAGCTTACAAAGCAAACAATACTTAATGCTTTAATGCACAGGTGAATCTTTAATAACTTAAAACAATGAAATAAAGCCTGTACATATTTGCTTATGTCTGAATTTTTGGGGATATTGCTGTGTGTGTGTGTTTCAGTGTATATTCGCAGTGCCTGGGTGAAGCGGTTCTTGGCCAGGGCGATGAGTTCCTGGTCTCCGGGAGCGCAGATATTCAGACCAACAGGAAGCAGCCTCTTGAGAGCAGCTACGATCAGAGATGTCTGCATGGAATAACGATCACCTCGCTTCTTCATCTTCTTTCTCTCCTGGTCCGACACTGCCCCCTGTGGATCGGTAAGGCAATGTGCAGGTGGTCTTAAACTGCATAAATACTGTATCAGTAAATTACTTCAAATAAGGGCTCTAACAAACACGCAGTATGGACAGAACCCCTGTGAGTTGATGCACAATGCACCACAATGTACTAACATTGCTGCACGTTCAACAAACAGGCCTGGGTCAAAACCTGAGTGCTACTCTGGAACCAGTTTAACGTTTTTAAGTATCTACGCCAGTATAACCGTGGTCTACACATTAAAGGTTTATTAAATTCAAACAACAACCATTTAAGATTTGACATTTACGTAAACCACAGTGATGAACTGAATTCAGTGCTGCGGAATGACGAATCATGCTAACATTTTATTTTTGATTTACATTTCATTAAGAGTTAAAACAAGCGGTAAGGCTGATTTCTCTACTCTCTTTCTATCATAACTAATAATTTATATCTATTAACAAGCCTCTTTCCACATTCTACTGTGAATAATGTCCATACAATTCAAGTTCTTAATGGTCTTGGACTGTCCTTACTGCACTACACATGTTCTCTGACTGGTCTGATTGTACGTAACAGCCCAGGTAGGCAAGCCAGATTAATATTAACAAGCTGATACTAATACATTACAGTTTCTATAATAATAACAGCTCATACACAGGGATGTGTACAGGAGATGCTCAACATGATCTAAACCTAATAATAACAAAGCCATTTGTATAAGCGTTAATGTGGCTTTTCTTCCTGAGATCTGTTATGGAAGGAGTCCCAGTTAAGTGATAGGGGAAATTAAGTAATGCAATCGCCTGCAAATCACTATGGTATAAGCTGAATAACCCACCCTGGGCCATGCTGTTAGACAAAAAATAATGTAACTCTCTGCTTTGTTTTGCATCACTAAAAAACAGGGCAGGCTGTTGTTTGTTATTTATTCAGTGTGAAAGATCTAGACAATTACGCATGTGTGTGTGCGTGTGTGTCCTCTTACCTTGGACATTTTGGACTTGGTGTCAGTGATGAGGAACGACATGTTGTTTATCTCGTTCTGAACAACAAAGTTCTGCTCCTCCCTTTTAAAATTCTGTAAAACAACTCTATATCATAAGTCTGATAGGAAAATGTCACTTTTGTATGCTTGGATCAATCCTGCTCGAAGCGCCATCCTTAAAAGGATCATTCAACGTGTAGAGCCATAAATCTGACTGAACCAGAACAAGCTTAGAATTGTTCACAAAATCTCCATGATCTACAGCCTAAAAACAGAATTATTTCCCAACACAAAGCACTAAAAATAACAGAGGATATTTAAATGACCTGACAGTGATGGAGTGCCTGTCTGCGAGATTTACTGTTATTGTTACAGTTCACTTGTTCGAAGTGACAATGATTGATTGGATGTTAGCTGATGATTTGGCTGCTGGACATTTATGTATGCGTGTGTATTCATTTACATGGGATTTGGCCCAGAAGATGAAGACCTCTGCCACCATGCGGAACAGTTCCTCTGCCTCAGGGTTTGGTTCTTTTAGCCACTTTGCTCTGAAACGCACACGATGAATAATGACCTCCCTCACCAGTACATTCTTCATTACAGCTTTATATAGAATCTTAAAACTGGACATTCATATGCTTCATCACACTTTCATGCTAAAATTGTTCAGACAGCTGTGTGTCTTCCTGTTTGTCTTCCCATGTGCTCATCAGGGCGTTTAGGTGTGTCCTCTTACCTGTTATAATCGACAAAGCGGATGAGGAGTGGATAGAAGGCGTACAGGTCGCGCACCAAGATGGTGAACTCGTCCAGAATGAGCAGCTCCGACTCGGACATCTCACCACGGCCTTCTGCCTTCATGTGTTCTTCGTCCAACAGCACTGTGGCCGCCTTCTTCTTCAGCTTCTCCATCAGCGGCAGGAAGTGGGTCTTCAACAGCTGCGGCCGGGCTTTACTGATGATGGGCTGAGAGAAAACTGCAACAGGGTGTGTGGAAGATGAGAGATAGGTGAGAAGATGGTGGTAAGACAAAAAGGAAATAGAGATTTCAGCATCGCATATAATATATGCATTTAAAATTGTTTCTAATAATTTGTAAACACATGCAAGACAGCAGACACTGCTAAGTTTATGTGGTGGTCTTACGATCGGCAATTGCAGTCCAGCTTTCTTTCCTTATGGAATTTACCTATCCATCCATTTGTCTATGAATTAATCTATATTCTGTATCGCTTATCCTAAACAGGGTTACAGGGAACCTAGAGTCTATCCCAGGAGTGGGGGATAACCTGGACAGAGTATTTGGATTAGCAAGGAAACTGGAGTACCCAGTCAAAACCCCCAAAGCACAGAGAGAGCATACAAACTCCATGCACGCAAGGCAGAGGTGGGGGGAATTTACCTAAACCAAATAAATTACTTAAACAACCACAATCATCTGTTTATGACCAACCGTCTACACTGAAAATGAATAGTCTGAATTTTTTTCTCTCTCTCTCACCAGCGAGCCTCTTCATCCAGGCACCTTCATCAATACCCAAGTTGTTGTAGATGATCTTGAGTATGTTGCCAAGCAGTGTGTTCATGTGCTCAGAGGTAAGTGAAGTGCAGCATGTATCTGCGCGCTCCGGGTTGCTCTCTGGCCCGTGCTCCCACCAATGAGACATGTAGCTGCACAGCATGGGCAGCACCACCTCCATCACATGGGGCATCTGAGTGTAGCGCATGCCTGACTCGGCCAGCTCCATGATCTCTTCCAGAGCTTTCTCCAAGGATGGGACCAGGGGACATACCTCTTCCACCTGAGCTGGGAGACCGCATGCTGAGAGAGAGAGAGAGAGAGAGAGAGAGAGAGTGAGAGAATGAGGGAAACACTATAACATGCCGTCCTCTCTAAAATATACTGATGAGAAGAACATATCTTCTCACCTGTCCTCTCTCTGGAGCCTTTAGTGTTGTAGATGGAGAAGCTGTTGTAATTGTTGAGATGAGGTTCCAGGAAGGCCACGGGGAATGCACCAGAAAATGCTGCAAGACACTCGCCAAGAGCAGGCCGCTGCCTATAAAATACAGCGTTAATAATACACCTGTCACTTCCTTAGAATTAATTCATCATAACATGACAGATATATATCCAGGAAACAACACAGGGGCATTATAGTACAACAGGCAGGGTTAACAGAAAGAGGTGGCTTGTAAAGCCTTGATAAAGTGAGAACTTCTTCCTTACACACTATAAATCATTACCTTTCTACGTAGATACTTTTACTGGTGCCGAGGGAGTAAAGGCTGTTTAGAATCCTGTAACAGGAGACCTGGACATCATCCACTGTTTAAAAAAAGACATCTTTAGTGCATTTAATAAACTAGGACGGGAAACTTCATTTGTGATTCAATATTTGGTTATTCATCTAAAAACATGTTCTAAATATTCCTCAGTAAATGTAATACTCAGAGTGTTATGGTAATGAGAGAGTGGGCTGTCAGCAGGAGTTAAATCCAAATTCGTTCATTCATTAATTTGTTGGAGTATTCCCTGATGATAAATGTTGATATAAAGTATTTGCAATTCTTATTTAAGCCACAATTACACCCAGACCCCGTATCAGATATTTACTGTAATATTTTGCAGAAGCAGAATTGGCTCGTCTGTCTTAACCGCTTCCCATCTTTAAAATTTATTCCGGGGTTTTTGTTAGAAGCAGCTGGAGCCAAGGAAATGAGATACTCCCACATGTTTGCTTAAGGGCTAAGAGAGAAGTCTGCCGTTTGCAGCGTCTGTCAAATAGCCACTTCCTGTGGAATGAGGTTCTTTTCCATACTTACTGACTACATATACTAGACTATATCCACGGCTATAGATAATGGTCTAGCTTTTTACCTTTTCTTCCTGCTTTAAGACATCGATAATCACTATGCATTTTCTGATACGTCTCAGTAATGTTCTAGAGAATGACTATAGTCCAGTTATGTGGTCTTAGAGGACTACACCTGAAACATGTAGATTAATCACAATAGACCGACATAAATATACATACATAATTATTCAATAAACATCACACACCTACATAAATCTCTCATACTGTATATACAGGTCACAGTTCAGAATTCACTGTACTCTTTACTCTGAGTGTCATGGAATAATGTCAGGAATAATGGGCTGCTAAACCTCCAAAACAGTGCTACAGCTAAACTGTCAGACTTCCACTAGCTTATTAACAGTGACCTAATACTAATTAATCAAGTGTTTTGCTAACTGTACTAAAAAGATATCTAAGCGAATGAAAATATTCTCAATAGAGTCAAATTTGTGTCATAAAATTACAATAAGCAAGCATTTAATTTTTTTTATTCTATTGCCAGATAATGTAGCTTCCTTCTAGAATGCTAAATGCTTAATAATAACTACTGAAAAAAAATTCTTTATAACAAAATAGTAGAAAGGTCAGGGTTACAGTTTTTTCCCACCTGGTGCTTTTGTTTCATAACAACGTTACATATCTAATGTAGCTAAGAAGTAACAGAAGCTTAGCGCCAGCTCTCTGCATACTGAGAATCTGTGCTTTATGTTAAAGGTATGTGGAAAAATGCACAAATAAGACATCTCTCCATTCATTTCAAGTAATGTGTCTGTTATATGATGAAGTATGAGTGCAGTAAAAATCAAGGTAGAAGTTACGCTCACATATAAGGTCCTCTCCGAACAGGTTTTGTCCGATGTGCTCAAACAGTGAGGACAGGACGGGCAGCAGAGCCACGGTGGTGTAGTTGATGATCTGGGTGACTCCTCTGGGTTGGTTTCGTGTGTGTGTGAACTGACCCTGCCGTAGATTCTCCATTGTCCGCTCCAGGTCCTCAGCAGCGTTATCGAAAAATGCCCGCAATGCCGCCTTTACCGACTCCAGCCCCGTCTTCATAACTGTCCTACAGCAGGAAGAGGGACACACTGTGACCTGAGTCTTACTTGAGTGACTGAACTTTATCAAATAGACAGTGAAATAAAAAAAAATGGCTAGCTAACCTTTGAACCAATTAAATAAAGCTTTTATACTATTAGCCATGAGTTATATGGGAATTATTGACAAAATGATTAGGACTTCATTTCTGATTGATTCTGCACACATACTAATGGACAGTCTTCAATTTGCACTTACTGGATTGAGGTCACTGACCTGGCATCTAATGTCTGTCCAAGTATGTGAAGACAGTTCACGATAGAAGTGGCATCGTTCCCTGGGAGATAATTACAGGACGGATGTGAGAGCAACCATTTGTTTAGCTTGCCATAGGTGTAGAGGAGCAAAGATCAAGTACTTTTGTATAATCATTCCTGCTGTATTTGATAAACCATGCCAGAAACTCTTGGGTCCTGTGTTAGGTTTGATTTCATGCTATCATACAATTATTCAACTAGCATTTCAACTTCCAGTTCAGGAATACGGAGTACAGGATTTCTCCAAAAGCAAAACCATCTTCAGCACTTAGGAGGAATCTCTCTGAACTCTGATGATAACATAGACATAGATCCAGTCATACACTGAAGATTCAAAGTTTACAATGGAATTTTCTTTGTAAATTTGTGCTTTATGTAGCTAGGACAAAATTTCCGTCGCTAGCTCTGTGCTCTGTTCTGTGGTTATATGTTGTCTAGGTAGCACCAGGGTCCTGGAGAAACGTTGTCTCATTTCACTGTGTACTACGTCAGCTATATGTGGTGGAAATGACAATAAAGCTTCTTGACTTGACTTGATCTCTTTAAGATAATTAACACGTGACAAGTGATAAGAGGAACAACAAGGAGAAAACAAAATGCAAACAATTCATGTGTTATCCGCAGCCAATAAGGGTGACGTGTGATGCCAGTCTATATTACAATTTACTCACTAAAAAGAGACTAACTAATGGTGTGGGCCTCAATTGCTAGCATGCACTTACAGACCCACGTGCACATGTGCACACACACACACACACACACACACACACATGAGAAAGCCAAACAATTAGAACAACCTTACCAAACAGAGATATCCTATGTCTCACAAGAACTCCCAGTTTGCAGAAAAGACTGAGCAAGAAGAACAAAATGGATGACAAACAAAGAAGTAGAAGAAAGGAGAAACATTAGTAAACCAAAAAAAAAAGAAAAAAAAGCCAGGTACAAGCAGAGATTTTAAAAGTGGATTACATGAGGATTAAACAGGTTTGAAGAGAGAAGATTAGCTAATGCACTTGGAAAAGATGATATTAAAAGCTTTTGTAGAAAATATACCGATTAAGAACTTCATCTCTCATCTAGTTGCAGAAACTAGCTTGTGTGTGAAAGTTGAGCTCCTAAGATTCAATTAGAAAAATGCAATCAC
Organism: Hemibagrus wyckioides; assembly: GCF_019097595.1. Lineage (NCBI taxonomy): Eukaryota > Metazoa > Chordata > Actinopteri > Siluriformes > Bagridae > Hemibagrus > Hemibagrus wyckioides. The sequence continues at coordinate 6,785,846 of NC_080722.1, forward strand.
ATATTTTGATTATCTAAAAATAAACTACAACTGAGAAAGTGCTTATACAGATTCCATTTCACCTCTACTACTAACCTCCAGGAATGGTCGGAATCATATGGATATGGATCACCTAGATATGGACTTCTTTAATGACACGGACTCTATAGGTTTGTATAAAACCTGATGATCCAGGTCTGGATCTGAGTGTTGCTGCTTCAGTGGAAGGGACAGGACTCATGCAATATCTGACCATTTAGACAAAGCAGTTCAAATAATAAAAAAAAGTTTTAAATAAAAGAAATACCAGATTTTCATTGTGGTCTCAGACTTTTGAACCCTGATGCACGTTGGTGGTCACTGGAAATCTAGGATTTCTACTCAAGGTCATGTCACCCAGCACTGTCACTCAGTCAACTGACTGAATGAAGGTGAGTCCGTACCTTGCTGTGTCTTGTACATGCACAATAGTATTATTATTTTAATTATTATTATTATTTCAACTGGATGGTCAACAGTCAATTGTCTGACCAAGTGTTAATCTGCTACCAAAGTAGCCTTGGAGGTGGATGCTATCACCGTGGCCAACAGGATGAACACCCAGTGCCTGCTGTGATATTTGATATGATGTCAGCTTCTCCAGTTAGTGGACATTACTTCAGACATTCTCATGGTTCTAGACCCAGTGCTGTGACTATGGGGGTTATGTTTTGTCAATCAGAACTTGCTATAGTCCAGTTTTTGAGTGCATTACAGCTGAATCCATGACTTTGTTGGAAGTCAGGATGACATCCTTGTGATTCTCCACACATGGCAGTGCAACACAACTTTGAACAAACTTCATTTAATGAATTTATTTTTATAGTCTTTGTTTTGCATTGGTTTTTTCCTGGGTGTCCAGTCTTATCCAGAAAAGTACTGTGAGTGCAACTTTGCATTCTAACCATGCAGAAGCCACACCTGAGCAATTTGAAAGCCAAGATCAACTAATTAAACAGGCGCTTGATTGGAATGAAAACCTGGACCCACACTATGCCCTTTTTATGTATAAGATTGGACGCATTTGGTTTATTGCAAACAGGAGCCAAGCATATATAATCCTTTTACATAATCTTCACACATACACACACACAGAGCACTAAGGCATAATATATGCAGGAGTGTTATTCAGAGAAAGGCTACATCCCACCTGGTCACCATCTCCTTCTCTTTATTAGAAGCATGGCCTCCACTGCTGATTGGACGGATGGCAGTGGACAGGAAGTAGAGCCGATGGTTCTTAAAGTACTGGTCAACCAGTGGCAGAACAACCTGTCAAAAAATAAACCACAGTGTTTGTATTATACTCTGCCTTTTGAGAGGTTCATGTGGATCTGAGAGCTTCTCAAAAACCTTTTTATCCTCACAGATAAAAATTCCTGAATATGCCATAATAGGTTATGAATCTGTACAGCAGAAATATGCTCAAAGTTTAAGGCTAGATTAAAAATATTTTGCAAAGGTCAACCCTGAATATCGTAATTTTAAAATTCTCAAAGTCATGTATGTGTCTAATGTGCTTGTGTATGAAAGGAATGGATTATTAAGTGTATTGAAAAGGAGTTTATGGTAAAAATTGCATATGGAAAAAGAAGAAAGTTCCCTTTGGGTGTTAAACAGTCCATGTACTGTGTTTGAGAAAAGAAACTGAGGAAAAGTAGTGTACCTTTCCAAAGAACTTCATCTGCTGCTCGTGAGGAATTTTCTCTCCTTTTGGTCGTGTAGTAACATCTGAGAGAGACACAAAATGAAATGAAAGGTATAAAAACAAAGCTATATCTGACTGCGACAAATACAGACTAATATATATAGCAGAAAACTCTCTCTGTGGATGAGTTATCATATGCAACACCGATGCATATGTAAAAAAAAATTTACAAAAAAAGATTAGATCTTTGCATTAAAAAGCAAAGGCACTGTACATGTTCCACTGTGGTTCAAATCTTTCCTGATAAGAAATTGTCATGTGTACAAATCTCTTAACTAAAATACGTACCAAATTCCAGCATGTGTTCATGAGCTTCATCCACGTATGTGATGAGCTGCTGCAGAAACGTATAAGCGAAGCGTTTCTCTATGGACGGTGTGTCGAGCTCTTGTTCCTTCATAGCCCTTAAAATGGAAGGAAAATAAAAGTGATGCTCATCATAATTTAAGATATAGGGTTTTGTAGGATGTTAACATGGACTCATGACACCATGGTGTTGGCTCAAGTGTTTAAGGCTCTGGGTCATTGACCAGAAGATTGGGGTTAAAGCCCTAACACTGCCAAGCTGCCAGTGTCGGACCCTTGAGTGAGGCCCAGAACCCCACCCGCTCCAGGGACGCTGCTGACCCTGTGCTCTGACCCCTACCCCCAAGGATGGGATGTGCTTGAAGAATTTCACTATGCAATAATGTATATGTGACAAATAAAGACAACTTAAAAAAATAGCTCAACCTTTATCTCATAAGAAATGCAAAAAGAATTTGTTTGATTTATTTTAAATGAAGCTGAGAGAAGTTAAATAACACTGAAAATCCCAAAGACATGCTTTTTCACATTACTGTAGTTAAAGCAATGGCAGGCCCTTGAATACAGAATTTCATGGCATGTTACTCGACTATGACTCCACGTTTCTATTCATAAAGCCTGGATAAAATCCTTCATTTAGTAAATTAACCATATAAAAGGTATCAGTGCTTTATATTCATAGTTATTTAGTATTTTGTGCTAGGTAGTGTTGTGTCCTGCTGAGTGTTTGTTTCAAGTTAAACGAAGCAAATTTCCAGGTAACAAAGGGATCATGTGTACTACTGAAGAAATCACAGTCACCTGTGAAATATGGCAGCACTCTCCACAATCTCACCTTGAAACAGTGTACCCATTAATCTGAAGGAACTTGAGGATGTCTTGTGCTTTTTCTCGGTCTTTGGATTTCTCTTTGGCAGTTAGAGTGTCATAGGGAACCAGCAGTGGATGGCTTCCCCCTCCTACAAAATAACCATCAGGCAAAAGGAAGTGAAAACTGTGGTCTTCAATCACAGATTCCCAAACTATGATGTTCAGACTGCAGCCGAACACTCAACAGCTCTAGATTACTGCCTATTAGAACAGCGTGAAGCCTTCATGAAGTAGACTGCGAATTCTACCTGTACAGTCTATACAGTCTACTTAGTAGATGGCTGAACAAGTACAGAGAAGGAACTGCAGCCACATAGCAGAGTTATTAGGTCAAAAAAACAAACAAAAATAAATATTAACATGGTTATAAATTTCAGATTTCTGGAAAGGCTAAGCTTAGCTAATGTCCATATTGCAGGTCTAAAGCTACAAGATATGTTCACACTGTGCAGAAATGTGTGAGAGAAATTTCTACAATATTTCTTTTAGTCTGAAATAATTTCTGCTTTAATTTTTGCTGTGAAACTAAATGTTAATGGCAAATAGTTTACATATTAAGAGTGATCACTTACAATTAAGCTACTGGTATTAATCCAGAGTTTGAACAGATGTGCATCCTGAGCTAAAAACCCTTTACCTTCATCGTGAGGTCCTTTCTTTATAAAGTATTTCATTTAGGAGAGAGGAAAAGATGTTACGAGAAAACCTACTACTTAATTGTGCGTTTTTTTCACTCCAAAATAGAAAGGGAGACATGTGAAGATCATATAGAGCATAGATCTCATCTGGGGCGTACCTTTGGCTTCCAGTTCAAGCTTCTTCTTTTTGGCCCAAATATTATGATAGTTTTCTGCAAGCAGCTCTGCCATGGACTGCAGGTCAAAACCAGATGCAGAATGAATGAGACTGAGTGAATGGTTTTGGGATTTAATATGATTAGCATGATGTTTCAGTGAACAGCTATTCACTCACATGCAGATCCCGGGACAGGGTGACGTTGCTCATGTCCACTGGGCGAGGGCTGAATCCATGAGCGCCCTCTACAGACAGCTACAGAAAACACAAATAATCCATCTCTCATCCTAGAATTTTTGTCACACTAAAAAATATTTTTTCTTAAACATCATGAATACTGAACAGCTGTATAACAGAATATAAATAGCTGGTTCAAAATCAACCCAAACACATAGATACCACCCAGGCTAAACAGTCTATGTCACTCCTTGTTTCCCTCTCCTGTTTTGAGAGCTCTCACTGGCATGTGAATATATAACCTCTTGCCCTCCCTAAAGAGTGTGAGCTTGATCAGTGTGAATAGTGTAAGTCTAGTCGATAGAAAAGGTGAGGCCTGAAGCTGTGGTCGATGTAAGCTGTGATGTAACCTGGCTGGTGAGGGAGATCCTGCGTGTACGGGTGTGTAAACTGGCTGAGTCGCTCTCCCTCATCCTTTCGATGCTCCAGCCCCATGACAGCATGGTCTTTAGAGTCTCTCTGATTGGCCAGCGATACACCTCTTTATCCTGCATGACATGCACAAAGATGGATGCATTAATAGTACATAGAAAAATTAAAACATTCTTTTATTTTTTTCCACATAATAGTAGAGTTGGTAGAAGTAAATGGAGCTTAATTTCCATTTTTCCAGGTGAACATTAAGACTGTGTTATGTTTCCATTATTATATAATATTAAAGCCTGTTGAAGCTTGATGTGGAGGTACTCTAAGTGACTACCAAAATTCAAAGAGTCTAAAACTAGAACCCTAGACTGCTGTGGTCAGATGGATCAGATCTGGACTTCACTCAGGTTCAAAATCTGCTTTTCCACTCAACCAGTAGTAGATAACATGCAGTGCAAACTCCTCTTGGTCAGTTAAACAGATAATTAACAAAATACAGGCTTTTACACACATGCTCTGTATAACAGCAGGCTTTACCTTATCAGACAGTCCCTTGTAAGCCTTTAGCAGGGGATGAACTTTGGAGGCCTCACACAGCTGCTCACCATGAACCCAGCCATTAGCAAACTAAAGATAGTCAGAGAGAAAAGATGGATGAATATCTCCAGTTGCATTGAGCTCGCATAGCAGATGGTGTAAAAACCCTATGCCTCATTACCTTCTCCATGGACCATTTCTCATGCGAGTGCTCAGCATACTTATTGATAAAGTGATCCAGCTTCTCGGGGACATTCACACTGAGGAAACAGAATAATGTTTTGTTTGACCAAAATAGAATTGCTTGTGTCATAACTAGGTTTTTTTTTATAGAATAGGAAAGCTAGAGTTCCTAGTGCATGAATTTTTATTCTCAAAGCATCTACACCGAATCAGAAGTGCATAAAAAAGTGTCACTAACTTGCTGGTGTCAACAGGCTGAGGATTAAAGTTGCCCTCTGCATCCATGGACGATTGTTTCTCCATCATCGCCACATAGTTGGACTCCATGTAGTCTGGAGGCAGAGCGCCAGCCACAGCACTCAGACAGGGCAGAGCTAGCTTAAACAGCTCAGCATCATACTTCTGCAGATACACACAGTGCGTGAACATTGTTTATCCAAAGGAGCATACGCTATATAGCAATTCTATTCAATTAAATTTTGTTTATTGGCAGTTTTAAAGCATGGTTCTCTATAACAGAAATCCATTTTTTATGAATTAATCCATGATGATCCATGACTTATGAGCAAGCCAGAGACAATGGTGGCGAGGAAAAACTCCCTCTGATAACAAAAGGAAGAAACCTTGATTGACTGGGAACTCATCCTTATCTGGCTAGCCAGTTAAACTACATTCTGTTACCTATATACTATTGATACCTCCAAACTGTACAGATATATATCATATATATCTCAGAAAACATACACAAAATATTGTCTTTTCTGTCAGTAACATCTAATAAATGGCTACGTACATCACCAAAAATACATACACAAAAACAAATGCACAGTATAAACAAAAATTCTACACACCAGGTAGAAGGACAATTTTTTCCTCTGGTAGTTTGATGAGAGTTGAACATCCTATTGTATGTAGCCAAGTGTCTCTCATTACACAGTGGTAGTGTTAATTAGCATTACATACTGAATAATCGCATCTCAGCATATTTTATGTGAATATTTGTGAAATTCCCTTAAAAAGTTGTGTATCTCTCCTCATGCCTCATTAATTAAAGTGCAGTTTGGGATACATTTTATAAATGCTCATATCTCATTGATCTGAGGAGATGCTGCGTATGGTCATAATTACTTTAGCTTGCATTATAAATGACTAGCACTATTAGAGGCAGCTGGAATATACGCTATAAAATATTGTGCATTTGAGATAATTTACTGCAGCATGCATGACTGATGATCTTTTCTCCTTTGCTTACTATGGCCTTGTATAAATGCTCAAAATGTTCAGCTAGGCAGATATGAGGTCCAATTTGCCCGGGTGTCAGATACCTTTCTGGCCAAAGCATCAAAGATTCCCCAGAAGAGTTTTCGTGTGAGATGGAGCTCCTCATCTGATGCTGCACCAAAGCTTCCCCATCCCCCTGACAGACAGTAGTACTTCCAGCATCGCTCGTAGTGATTGGTCAAAAGCTGGGAAACAGATTCAAGCAACAAGCTTAGCTAACAGTTCAGCCGAGGTCAAACAATGACCTACTTGTCACCCATGACTAATATTACTGCTATGAACTGCTATTTGGATTTTGACTACAGCCTAATGAAGCTTGGATGATCTCACCTTTAGAGGCATTTTGGTGTGTTCATTCAGCAGAGGAACATCAAACACCAAACGTCTCAGCAGATGCTGCATCATAGAAGGCCTCAGTTTCCTAAAGACATACAAATATACATTATACACTAAACACCTCCTCTTATATAAATAAATATATTTAGAGCAAAGTGACTTGTTACCACTCAGGATACTTAATAAGTACTGGCATGTTGGAGTTAAACAAATCAAAACAAACACACACACACATACACACACGCACCCACACACAGCGAGCAGGCACTCTTCGATTGCGTCTCTCTGGGCTTTGGTGAGGCAGCAGCCCTTTGACAGGCGGTACACCGTGTGGAGGAGTGAGTCGATCAGTGAGGCAAACGGCTCTGTGCCCGCAAATAGAGGTGCACATTTTGTCAGCAAGGGTAGAACAGCGGTACACAGGTAACGGTTTAGAGCCAGCGCCATGTCTGTGGCACTCAAGGCAGCCTGAAAGGCAGACAGAAAAAGTGCATCAGGGTAAAATGAGCACAATGGCAAAAGGGTATAATATGTGAACAAGCAAGTGTAGTAGCAAAGAAAATCTAATAATGTGTAAGATGATATTACTGAGATTTCTGAATCGGGTAATGCACACATCATCTCTTTGCACTCATTTGTATTTATTTGAATTACACTTATTATGTTGGAGGACCAAATATGTAATAAATCATGCTAACTAATCTTTCAAGTGCCTCAAAATACATTATTGCATGGTCATGTGACTCACTGTATCCAGTGAGGCAGCAGCTCTCAGATCAGGCAGGAAGCCGACCTCCAGCAGATGGAGTAGGAAGTTCTGGTCCTCGATTCCATAAACACGGTCCAGAAAAAGAACCATGGCGGCTTTGTGGTCTGGACAAAATCCAGCCGACATGTCTGGCTCCAACACAGAGCCGTCTGTGAAAAATGGGACAAAAAGTTTGGATGCTTTATTTGGCCAATGCACGTACATGTGTGTTAGTGCATGTTGTGAGTGTGTATTATTACATCAAACTATGTTCACGTTAATGATAACCACCTTTAACTTAAGTGTATATTACTTATGGGCTCTGTGTGTGTGTCTGTTTCTGTATGTGTGTGTGTGTGTGTGAGAGAGAGAGAGAGAGAGAGAGAGAGAGAGAGAGAGATCTACCTTTAGCGAGTGTGGGCATGTGAAATGGAAGGCTGATCACTCCCTCCAGGTCCTCAATGGGAATGAGAGAGCGAAGGATGGCCCGGATCCGAATTGCCTCTCCTTTACCAGCATAGATCAGCTGCACAAGAGGAGATTCATTACAGAACATTACAGAATCTTAAACCAACAAAACTCATTAAAATACTGTTTAGTTAATGACTAGCTTTTTTATTCTATATGTATGTGTGCTTGACACTCACGTGCATCTCTGGAGCACAGCGGCCCAACAGATCTATCAGAGCGGCATAGAAGGTCATGATGGCATTACCCATGTGTATAGTGTCATCCTCCTCATCGTCCATCATATCACTACTGTAATCAAGCACACACACACAGCTTGGTAATGAACAATTTATAAACCACAAATTGCATTCACATGGGTCAGGATTTCTAAAAGACCCACATGATCTTTTATCTCAAGTGATGCTGAAATGATGTTGAAGCATCTGCCTCTGTGTCAGGATGTGTGTGTGTGTGTATGTGTGTAAGTGAGAGAGGGAGAGAGAGTGAGAGAGAGAGAGAGAGAGAGAGAGAGAAAGAGAGAGAGAGAGAGCGAGAGAGAGAGAGAGAGCTCATACAGTGTCTTGCTGTCCTCTGATGTAGGTGAGGGTCCATCTCTGCCTGGGTCTTCAGATATTTTAATAGCCTCCTCCATCGCTGCCAGCAAACCGTTCCCACCTTCACCACGCAGGGCGGGGCCAAAACACTCTGGCCGGCGAATCAGAAGCCGCACCACCACGTTAGCGTTCTCTTCCACACTCTCACCTACAGAGAGAGAGAGAATTATTATATTAACATATAGATTAAAGGACCTGTGAGACAAATACTTCATACTGGCTGAGCTGTGAGTGATCTTTATAATAAACAGCAGGTCTTGATTGACTGAATGAAATGCTCATGATGGGACAGACTACTTCAGGAGGTCAGGAAGATATGCCAGAGCTAAATCATTTTGAAATATAAATGCTATTAGCAGGACTTTTTAGTCAGCACTAAACTTAAAAGGCATCCACTGTAACATGAACATGACAGAGTTCACATTAATCAGATTTTCTTTCCTTGGTAGAGGCCATGGCTTGCTGCATTCTGAAGTTGCTGAAGCTTAAAAAGGCAGCAGGGCAGTACATCTTACAGTAATCTAATTTGAACTGTCATACAAGCATGCACCAGCGTGGTTTACATATATTGAATATATCTACTGGACTTCTTCATTAATGTGACTCTCACCGTTACAGAACACAGCAAAGCGGAGGAAGTCGAGATATCGTTCTCCCTCCACAGGGTTCCAGCCAATATCAGGATAACCCTTAGAGACCAACATCACACAGCTCTGCAGCCCGCAGCCTGCTAGATACTGCACCACCTGTATACGCACACACACAATACAGAAAAATAAAGAAAGCAACACTGTGTATGTAATTCTATTAATATATAATATAACAGTTACATATATTTTATGTACATGAAGGTAAATCAACAATTAAGTCATAGTTATTTACGTTTTCTGGTAAGCATTTACATTTCTGGCATTTGGCAGATGCCCTTATCCAGAGCGACTTACAATTTAACTCATTTTATACAACTGAGTAATTGAGAGTTAAGGGCCTTGCTCAAGGGCCCAGCCGTAGCGGCTTAGTGGAACTCACAACGATCAGTAGTCCAAAACCTTAACCACTTAGCTACCACATCCCCAACACTGCAGCTTTACTTTACTTTAGGTAGATACCAACTAAATAAAATGATTAGGAACTCAGCAAGAAGTAAGGAAGGAGAAAAAGAGAAAACAAAGTGTGTTTGTTTCCTGACCTTTTCCAGGTCCGGCTCTCTGAGGGCCAGCGCCAGCTCGTTATTGTCCATCACAGAAGCAGCAGCTACGTCCAGCGGTGTGGAGCCACGCATTGATGGAGATGCTGCAGAGGATACGCATGAGCTTTACTGTACAATATATATTTACATACAGATATACCCAATCACAAACACTTAGTTATGTACACAGTGACAAGCAAAGCAGGTCAGCTTCAGTGGCCTGGACATTCATGATCAGGATGGATTGAAGTGGGATTCTATGGAGTCTGAGATCACAAAAATCTTTGTAGACTACAAAGAATGTAGAGAGGTCCTTTTAAACAGCTTCGGTCCAGAGATAATCACTGAAGAGTGGTGCTTCACAGGTTAGTGAAGAACCCTTAGTCACACTACTTATTTCTGTTTAAATAGTGAGCTGTGCTGGGCCAGCAGATTGCACACACCAGCACTTGATTCCACAAACAGAACAAATGTAATCCCCTCTCTGCTAACCACGCACTCTCTTTTTTCTTCTTTTTATATGCATGTACTGTAATGATACACTCTGCTAGAGAAACTAATTTTGTGCAGTAGCCTTTAACCATCATCATTTATAACTGTGCACAGTCTATTCCCATGCTCGGCTTGCTCAGATGAGCACACATAACTAGACTGAGGAAAAAGACAAATGCCACGATTAAAAAGCAGTGGAGTGGATTGTAAGAATAACAAAAGCTTTCCTGAGTGCAACAGCAAAGGCGAGCCAAACAAGGAGAGGTAGGCCCAGGGAGAAAAATGTATTTGAGCTGGCGAATAAAGCTAAAGACTGAAGTAGCAAGGGGTTTACCCATTAAATGGTGCTATACCTCAGTGTACATTAATATTAGCTGATATTAGAAGACATTTTAGAAGAGTCCAGCTTTATTTTTCAGCCATTTAGTAAAACATTACGTCTTTAAAAGAAGATAGTGTTTGTTGTTACCGAGACCCACGCTGCTGTTCTCCAGCAGGTAGCTCAGGTGATCAAACATGGCCTTCTGGTTCTGACGGCTGATCCGGCAGAAGTAACACAGAAAGCGGCAGCAGTTGGCCACCATCTTAGGAAATGTGATTTCCTGGAAACCAAAGGACCAACAATGCAGATCAAACTGAAGTCAAGTACATTAACAAAAGTACAGCTATATCATGACAATATTACAAGTAAATAAGGATCATCTGTTCTTCATTCAAGTGGTTATGGATAAGATATTATTAAGAAATATAACAGCTATATATGAATATTACAGCTTTAACTATTCCCATTGTAAGCTAAGGAGAATAACTGCTGTATTCTCTTGTCATCTGGATGATCCAAAATAAATATCTACTGCTTTTCTAAATAGTAGCCCTTATCATTCTATGCTATGCTTGTTAGGCAGGGTGATGATTACCTTGGACTCTCCGCCACCCAGCACATTAACCATGACCTCCATGACCGTTTCATGCATGCCCAGAGCTCTCATCAGGTTCGGGTGTTGATAGAACACCTTATTGTTCATGATGTCGCTGTAGAGGAGGGAAATGAGCCATCACTGATGCTAATACATTTTTGATACATGAAGTAGTGACGGTGTGTGCATGTGTGTGTTTGTGCCTGTACGTTGTGTTCACCTGAGGCCGCGGATCATGAGTTTTTCTTCCTCGCGACCCATGCGGACGCTGAGCAGTGACCGGATCTGTCCAAGTGAGTCTAACAGGTTGATGGTGTCCTCCACAGAGACAGCGTTGATGGTGTATGTTTTTGGCAGAGCACGCACCTGCCCTCCGATTCCATCATATTGTCTGTGTAGCAGCACAAACATGGCCCTGACTAGCTCAGGGTCCTCTATTACAGACTCCTGAGCCCAGCGCACCATCGTCTCTGAGATCAGCTGCTGCAGAGTGCCTAGACAGTGCAAAGAGACCACCCATTTATTCCAATTTAGTAATAAAATCTTTAGGTGATTATCGCCCAGATAAAGCAGCAAGTCATAGATCATCTGAGAAAATGAGGAAAACACAAGAAAATGCGAGTACTTACTGGGCTTCTTGGCTTTTTTTTTCTTTGGCATGTCGGCCATTTTCTTCTTCAAGTACGACACCTTTTCCACCAGGGACATGAGACGTCCTCTGATCGTGAAATCGCTGTCTCCTTCCCCCAGCTTATCGTCATCGATCTCTATACCTGCACCAGCACACGCAACATTATTAATATGACATTAAAACCAATTTAACATCACAGTGTTACAGAAATGTAGCAATAAAAATGCAGTGGCAGTGATTTCTAAAGGTTGTTAACATTAAAGTCAGAAGTCTTCACATATTATTTTGTACATATACGTCTGAAGTTTGAATGTATTTATGAATGAATAATGAATGTTAACTTTTATTTCTGCCTGAGGTGCATGCAGCTGTAGCCAAATGATCGAAATAGGGATATCATTATTGATTTCTAACCCTATTACAGCCATCACTAATAAAGCAATAAAATCTCTGAGCTCGTTAATAAGATATATGTCTTTAGTGTGGCTTAATCCAAGTTTATATGGAAGAAAGAACCTTCTCCAAAAGAAATCCATAAGCAGAGTGAGTTTAATGAGTATGAGTGTGTGTGTTTGTACCACAGTGTGTCATGAGATCCTCATGGAACTGTAGCAGCTGCTCCCGGATGTCCTCTGGACAGGGACATTCCTGCTTCTCATCCTTAAAGCTGAGCAGCATGTTAATCTGAGAAAAGAATACATACATACACACACATACACACACACACAGTCAGACACTCTCCAAGTGCACATAACAGAGGCTGTCGCATTAAAAATATCCAGAATAATGACTTTAGACAGACCTGTTCCTGAGGCGGCGAGCGGAACTCTTTGGTTTTGCGAGCAGTGAGGGCAGCAGACATGTTGAGCGCCTGCATGACCTCGTTATAGCGGAAGCGCTGGTTGTCCTGCAGGTTAGCTACAAAGTCATCGGAGAAGGCCACTACCGCCTCGATCCGGTGCCGGACCTGACAGTCACACAGATACTGCAGCAGGTGGCACATCTGATCAACAGAAAAACAGGGCAAATAAACAAGGCATTTAAATTAAAACTAAATAATTATATTTACTCATTTGACAGACTATTTTATCCAAAATGATATACAACTGAGCTGAGCAGATAAAAATAAACAGGTTTGGCCAAAACCAAAATCACACATTTACAATATTTAAAACATTTTAGTTCTATTGAAGTGCACAGATTTTCAAAAGCATCACAATAACACTACAATGACCCTAAAGATGTTTACTGAGATGAATGACTGTTTTATTTTTTAAATAAGGTAAGGGCAAAATGACCTCCCACAACAACAAGCTACTGCCAGCAATACAGTGCAAGCCAGAAGGACAAAGCAGCTTAATGCTGAATGTTGATTATCTGACAAAACCACAGAGCCAGCAATGCCGCAGGATAAATACAATATTTTGATGTGGGAAGGAAATTGCCCGCACTGGCACACATGGCACTAGTTCATGAGTACATTAAGAAACTACAAACCGCTCTCATTCAAAGAATAGCTAGGCAACAATCAAATAAATAGATGGAGGTTGATAAGGAAAATAACTGACAGGCATTCATGGCTGCAGTGGTGCTACTGATGGAGGACAACATAACTGAATTTCCATTAAATTTACAATGTGCATAACATACAATCAATAATTTGTACATAGTTGCACAGGAGTGTATCTAAAGCTCTGCTGTGTTGCAAATTTCTCACCTGAAGTTTGACAGGTTCAGGCAGCTTCATCTGGAGCAGGCCTTCCTTGGGCACTTTCCTCTTTCCACTCTCTTCCTCTTCTCCTCCCAGTCCTCCTTCAGTCCTCCTCTCTCCATAATCAGTCTCTCTGTCTGGACTGACAGCCCGCCCCTGTTCCCCAGAGTCCTGTGAGAATACGCTGGGCTCGATGAGCTGCAGGATGGCCCTCAGGTCTCCATTGTGGAAGATGCCCATGATAAGCAGTGTATAAAAGAGCTTGATGAGAGGCACGAAAAGAAACTCTGTGCTTCCCCCTACAGGGTCTCGCACATGCAGGCTGCCCTCCTGAACCGCCTCCGTGAGCATCTCCATCGTACGGCTCTTCAGTGTCTCCAGTGGGAACTCTGGGCTGTATTGGAAACGGTCACTCCCTCCGCTGCCGTTGCCTGTGGCGACAGCACTGATGAAATTTGGAGAGGAGAAGTGCATGCGTGGTCTCAGTGAGGTGCTCAGGCCGATTCCCGGCAGGCCGTGGCGCTTCTTCTGCTCGTCAGGAAAGAGTGTGATGCTCTTGGTCTCGTCAGTCATGGGCACAATGTACTCGTTGTTCATCATGAGCCGGGCCGTGGCATAGCTGCTCAGATGGATGTCGATCAGCAACTCGTAGTAGCCGGTGCGCAGCAGGCCCGCCATACTTTTGTTCTGAATGGCTGATAACAGCTGAGACTCGTCCACGTGGCTGCAGAGTGCAGCTGCCACACGGTGGTTCCCGAGAGCGCACATGGCTGAGTACAGACGCAGAGTGTGGTAGTGAAACTGCAGCAGCTCCCTCTGTTCTGTCAGTTCCAGGATATCCACCGACCTGCATAAGCAAACATGCAAACACACACACAAGAGGAATGAGCCAAACCAGTGCAACTTTATAAAATGCAACGAAAATTATATGTTCTATACATTTAAATAGCTAAATATATCATTCAGTGCAGAGGATACTGATGTGTCTCAACAGAATATATCTTTAAACGATCTTTAAACAATGGCAAATAAAGCCTATGGAAGACACCGACAGGAAGTATGTGCCACTGGAATGTGTGTGTGTGTGTGTGTGTGTCTGTTACCTGTTCTCCTCAGGTATATGCAGGGCCATGAACTGCAGAGGTTCTGTGCACTGCACCATCCAGCCGTGCCTCTCATTCACCCTGGAGACCTCTGACCTGAGGAACTGATTGGGCACTCGGCTCCAGAGCACAGGCGTGAGGAACTGGACATGCATGCGGGGTGGACACTGAGACACTGCATTCTTCCGCTCGCTCTTAAACAGCCCGGCTGATAACGGCATCACATTCTGAAACACCCAATGAAGCAACCACACATACAAACACACACAAATAAATACCTCCAGTTCCCTAACATCAAACTGTATGACTGGTGTTTAACATGAATTACTTTTTTATTGTCTTTAACGTCATATTTCAGTGAATCATTCAGTGTCCAAATCCACATCATCAAGGAGGATATTTCAGGTGATACGTTTACTTCATTGTTTTTCTAGTAATAATAACCTTGTACTTTCAGTAAACCTCAGACAAAAACATTTCTCCTGTTTGACTTTAAACACTTGATATAAACCCATTTAAAGTGCAGTTACTATGTCTATGTGTATTTTGTCTGTATGTGGATGTTTGTAAGCATCTGTACACGGGCAGTGTGTGCATTCTCACCTTGATTCGTCCCAGTTCGAACTGGAAGACATTGGGACTGGTGGCCTGAGCAAACACTGCAGGGAACAGTTTGGTACTCGGCTCCACCTAGACAAACACTCTCATTATCATTTTGACCTGAACTCTATAGGTCTTACTTTTCTCACCCATGTAAGTGCGTAGTTACAAAACAGTTTATTGCAGTATCCGAACAGAATATACCTGAATAATACACCAAGATATGCATTATATCACAGACTCCCACGCTCCTTCACTTATACACTCAGTGACCACTTCACATCACATACATCTACTGTACCATACAGGCTTACTTTTTTCCACTGTAGCCCATGAGACATTTATTTCAACACCACACTAACCATCACGTGTGTCAGTGCTGTGCTGAGAATGATCCACCAATCCGAATTTTTGTACCTGGTAGTAAGTGCTGAGCTCTTTGCCATTGGCTGTGAAAGTGAGCAGGCCACTGGCAGTGTCCACCATGCAGCCAATCTCTAGGCCATTATTGTTACGGCCCTGCCCAGGGTTATTACTCTCACCGGCCCACACCATGTAGCAGTTACTGCGCTTAATGCTGCGTGCACACACACACACACAGACACACACACAAACACACACAGCAATAGACAAAAAAAGAGAGATTGAGAGAGGGACAGAGCAACACCAGTTACAGAAATGGAACAATCTCGCAATGAGAAAAGAAACATCAGAAAAAATCTTACTAGAAACCTTCTGGAAAAACAGAAAATTCAGTCTTATTTTATTTGTATAGCATTTTTAACAATGGACATTGCAAAAAAGCAGTTTTACAGAAGGATATAAATGACAAATCTAAATTTTAAATGAATAAATTGATCTCTAAATAGCTAGTCGGGGTGAGAGTGGCAAGAAGAAGCTCCCTGAGATGACATGAGGAAGAAACCTTAAAAGAAACCTGACTCAATTCATTTCCCTTCTACAACTGTATACTATAAAATCAAAAAGACCAAAGGTGGAGCTTATTAGCTTACGAGCAACTCATAAAAATGAGCACCATTTCTGAATGTAATTTCAGTTTTCTACCCAGACCTCTTCCCTGGATTATTGACTAAACAAGCTAACAGACCTAGCTTCACTGACCTCTCGTGCACTTTTCCCTTCTCGTCCCCGAGGGTCACGGTGACCGTCCGGACCTTGTCGAGATGAAAGGCCGGGTCGTACTGGTGGAAGTCAGAGGTCACCCAGCCTACCCACACACTGGACGGCTCCTGGCCTGGAAAGATCCGCACCGAGTAGTAGTACTGAAGCACGGAGGAAAAAAAACTGTAACTGTCTGCATTTATAAAATCATACAATATGTTTATTACTTTGGCTTTGGATCAAAAATTAAAGAAAGGTGATGAAATAAAATGAATTAAACATCAACATCAATTTTAAATTTAAGGGAAAGTGTTGGGAGTCAGTTCATTATATGGAAATAAAAGGAGTTTTAAAATATAGTAGGCTGTTTAGGTGACTACTTTAATCTAGCAATAATACAGCAACATTATTAATATGCATTTAAACACAATCTGTTTTTCCTCATGTCTGGTATTATTATTATCCTGTTACTTTAACGTGATCTCCTGAATAGGACGAACGGCATGGATAAGTAAATCCAGTTATCCACTAAATCCAGATATAAAAAGCCTTGAATTGAAGCTGACACGTGAATAGTAAAGGTGCTGGTAAATTGTTCCTTCTCACCGTGCATGTCTGCATGAGGAACTCGTAATCGTCTCTCTCGTCAGCCATCACCTCCTCAGACAGACGAGCCGAAGAGTTACTTGAGCTGAAATCCGGTTTAGACTTTTTCAACATGAACCTGCACTCCACACACACACACATTTGTCTTATAACTATATTTTATTTAATGTAGCCACCTACTTGGTTTTGTAACCATATTAATTCATTAAATATGATCATTACGACAGGTACTATATCATGGACAGACATTTGTGAATATATATGTGCCTTTTTATGTTTAATGGTGGCTGGCCTCTTCACTTACAAAGTCTGAAAGTGCCATTTTAGGCACTTAAGAATTTTTTGGTGACATCCCTAATAACTATAATTAACTGATAAATAAGTGACTCTAAACCTTGAACATACATTGATAGATTTTAATTCACATTAACGATCTCCATTTACAGAAAGTGAGGGTGCCGCCTCATTGCAGCTATTTGAGGTTGGAACATATCCGAGCCGTGACCACTGGCCAAAAGATTATTTCATGTAAGACGGGGGAGGGGGGTGGGACTTTCAGGGATATCAGTTAATAATGGACATAATATTCCTGAATCATCATTTTATTAGAGGAAAAAGGCCTGCCTTGTGTTTTTTCTGTATTCTTTCTACTGCATCTTTGGAATCCATCTATCCACAACACACACACACGCACACACACATACCTCTGTTTCAGTTTGGATGGTTTCTCCTGGTTGTAGTCCTTGTGGTTGTTAAACTCGTCCCTGTCTTTATCCGGGCCGTTTGAGCTCATGTGGCCGTGAGAACTCTTCATCAGCACCTCAAAGTCGGACACGGTCTCAAAATCTTCCAGATCTTTCTTCGGAGAGAAGAAGCTGCCGTTAGCTGGTAAAGTCCCGCCAGCGGGTTTTGTGAATCCCTCAGCGCACTCGATGGGCATACTCAACCGGTAAAACACAATGTCTGTGTTACTGTTCTGGGACCCGAATGACCTCTGTGTGACCTTTAGACAAGGTGGACTCTCTGCTGTGCCATCAATTCTCGTGACCTTTTGGAGACAGCAGACATACACACCACTAAACATACACTATATGGACACCCTAGAAAATGGTGTAACTTAGGAATAAATCCAGCCTGTTTACAGGAAATGTATGATGTATATCAGATAATCAGTTTAAACTAATTAAATCATATTTAAAACAGATTATACAATTTTACTGAAATGAAACTAAAGTTCTAAAAAAAATAAATGATTTGAATTGAGAGTAGTAATAACAGAGGTACTTGACAAGCTGAGTGTAAAATCCAGTGTGTGTGCAGACCTCAATGTGCTCGTAGCCCTGTGGTACAGTGATGAACTGAGGCAGCCTCTTGCTGAGCCACATGGTGACGTCTCGGTTCATGTTGACGGCGAAGGGCTCGTAGCCCTCCTGCAGGCCGCAGATGGTGAAGAACTTCAGTGTGCTCACGTCTTTCCCAAAGTTCATCCGGCCCACCTGACTCACACCCAGACTGCACACCGGGATAAAACCTGTCTCACAGCACATAGCACAAAAAATGTGTGTTACAACACAGGGCAGGCTCTGTCTTTGTTAACCCTCTCTCTCAGATAGATAGACATACAGACAGACAGACAGACAGACAGACAGACAGACAGACAGATAGACAGATAGATAGATAGATAGATAGATAGATAGATAGATAGATAGATAGATAGATAGATAGATAGATAGATAGATAGATAGATAGATAGAGGCTGCTCAAAAAAATTAGGAAAATGCTTAAATCCCACTTTCAATCTCAATAAATAAAATGTTCATGATGAAAATCTTTACTATAATGCATTGTGGAACTCACTGAGAATAAAATAATGTGACAATGATCAATGGAAAATCATCAACCCATCACCAGGCTACACACTACACACAGCCCAGGGCCCACTGCACCAGCGTAAAGTCTGACAATGGCTCCTAGGTCTTCATCCGGGTCCCTTAAAGCAGTATGGGTACCGCTGGCTAGAATGTGGAGGTCTGTGCTACCCTTCAAGGATATTCCTCCCCAGAGGATGGTCATACTGGATGATATTGCAGGCAGCTCAACATTCCCCACGGCATCTCCAGACTCTTTCACATGTGTTAAATGTGAACCTGTGTGAACCTGCAGCCATACGTGAAAAAAAATGGGGTGCCAGTGGCGGACCTGCTAATTCTGGTGTTCTCTTGCAAATGCCAATCAAGCTGCATTGAGCTGGGCTAGGAGCAAAGGTACCTCTTGAGCAAGCCTTAATGCCACCATCAAGGAGCCAAACATGCACAAAGTAGCCTACATAAGGTTATTTTGTAGGGCTGTGGCAGTGCCCCTCTTGTTCCATCTCACACAATGGAGCAGATACCGGTCCTGCTGCTGAGTTCTTGTCTTTGTACAGCCCTGTCCAGCTCTCCTCATGTAACTCCTCCATGCTTTTGAAACTGTTGTGAGACACACCAAGCTGCCTTGTGATGGCACTTTGGATGTGCCATCCTGGCGGCGCTGGACTGCCTGTGAAAGCTGATTGGGTTGCTGGTACTCCCTCATATTACAGGTAGTGACAAGGACCCTAATAACACACAAAACTAGAGACAAAACAGTCAGGAAGGATAAGGAGAGAGCAATTACCCGTGTCCACCACATGCAAGACCGTTCCCTTTTTGTAGGTTGTCCTGCTGTTGCCTCTCCAGTGCACCTGTGGTCACTTTCATTTGCACTGAAGCAGATTAAACTGATTCACAATCACTTATACCTCCTAACTGGACAGACTGATATCCCTGAAGTTTAACATCCTTGCTTAATGGTTAAATGTTCCCTTAATTTTTGGATCAGTATACACTTATAAATTTTAATATGATGCTATCTCATAAAATATTCCCAACTGCATAACAAACAGTACAAACTCATTTTCATAAAGAAGACTAAGATCACATGAATTCAGGTCTAATGCTGTTTAATTTAGCTATATAATGACCAGTTATGATGGTGGAACATGTAAATATGGAAAGATACGGAAAGTTTTCACTGCATTTGAGAATCTGGGTCACAGTCAGCCATATCTAATGTTTGGGTGGTATTTTCATTCCAGGTTCAGGTCCATATCATGTCTAAATTGTGGCAGTCAGATTCAAATGAGTTCATCACCATGGTGCTATGGGTTTGAGATGGAAGTCTATCTTCTGCTAACTGTGCAGTGATATGGATGATATTAATGCCTCGTTTTGACTGCAGTGTTCGTTGTATCATAGCAACCAATAGGTGGCAATACGCTCTTTTTTTTTGCAGGCGTGCAACGAATGTAAAGGATTTCTTAAAGGAAGTGTTCTCTCTCTCTCTCTCTCTCGCTCACACACACACACACACACACACAACACAATTACTGTGACTGAGTTATAGCTGATGTAGATAATAAAGACATCGTACAGGATAGAACACATTTCCTTGTGTGCTGAGATTTGCTTAGGATGCAATACAGCATCAATATACAAATAAACAAAAAAAAGCTAATTCTATTTCTTCAGTACCTGTGAAATAACATCAGTGGTGACTATATTAACCATTAATGGATCATCATGCAGCGTGTCTCTGCCCTGATCAATATAAATCGATCTTTTGTGCACCCCTGGAGTGTGAGTACGTTGTTTTGCTCTTTGTATTGCGGAATCAGCTTGTCTGGTGATGATTAATGGCATCATGAATATTGCTAAAAGGAAAATGTAATTTAGCAGAAAAAACCTAGCTGCCTCTGCCAGTAGGTTAAAACTTGGCCACGCTTCCACATCCCCGAATCAACACAGAGGCTGTAAATAAATCTAAAGTTGACTGTATCTCCACATATAATGACAATCTATCAAATGTCTGCCTGACATAGCTTGGCACAGTAAATGTTTCGGATTCACCATCGTTTATTATAGCATTATATTTCATAAATTGTCATTAAGAGCATTTCTTGTAATATTTAGCAGGCTCAGCTACAAAGGATACATTTATAGGATAGTTAGATCAGGTCAGTCGGAACTGCTCTCTATCTCCAAAACAATCGTCCGGTCTCGGTTTAAATAGAAAGAGCTAAATACAGCACACGGTATTTGAGCCTAATTAGTCATAGACATATATTTATAAAATGAGTGGGTGGTATTTTCAGCCACGGGATCGAAAATCCAGTGGCACAGTATAATAGATGAGCATCTAAAATCACAAATCTGGGAGAATGCTAAGAAACTTAACATACTGAGGAGATTTAGATATCGGCAGTCACATGGTACATAGACAAACAACGACTTGGCAAAAACCAGAGGCAAAACAAGCTTAGCATACAAAACTAAAGTGTTAGATTAAAGAGATAGAAAAGCTAAACTAATGCTTAGATACAGGAAGATGATGTCAAAATGGCAGGTTTTGAATAGGAGAGAATAAAAGCTACATGTTTACATTTACACAGTTAGCACCATTTCTATGATTTATTATTTATTCTTACTTAAAGACTTACAATTCACTGTAAAAGCATAGTATGGGCAAATGAAACTTTATCACAGACAAGCCTCATCAACAATGTTAAAGCTTACACAGTTTACCCAACATTAGCATCTACAAGTTTAATGATAAACGAATCTGTAACGAATCGATTTGATTTATGATGCCGGCTTCACAATTTAATTCAATTCAATTCTCAGAATATTTTGAACAAAATTTGAATTAAAAAAATACTAAAATTGTCAAGACTCCTGTCTTATTCTAAATCTAATACGATACAAAACAATACGCAGTTTTGTCTGTATAAAGTTAAAACAATATATAATATAAACAAAATGTAACACGTTCACAATATCTTAAAAATAAATCAATAAATGTTTAAATTTCATAAATATTAAAGTCTCAGACCCGCAGAAAAGGATCGATTGAAACCTGGTGAGCTGCATAGCATGCCTGAAGCGCCATTTTAACCAGAAATAGAGCTCCAGAGTCGGCTAAAGTGACTGCCTGAATGCTATTGAACTGTTATGAGTCCCGGTAATGGTGCAGGCTCTCCACATGAGAATGTGTGACTAGCATGCTCTCTCTATACAGAATATTTTAACTATATGTGCAAATTGTACAGCTGTATTAGATGGTTAATTGATAGAGCACCACGAGGTGAATCACACATTTATACAAGACACATTTTTGTATTGTGATGCATCTTGTCATAATGTATCGTTAGATCCCTATTAGCCACGCTACATTAACATGAAAGAAACTCTGGTGAACTACTCTGTTGCAGCGGTGGAGTGATGGAGCACGGGGATGAGAACTCAGAGTATGAACAGGAAATGAATGATTAGCTACCACCTGTGTCTAATTAACAGGGACTAATAATGTATACATCCTTAGTCGCTGACAGTGAGCTGTGAATGCTAGGCAGAGAGTGAAGTTGTGTGTATTAGAAACTGTAAGCATAGCAGCAATATTTCATATAGGATCAGCACCACTACCATCTTCCCTACCCACAAAATAACTCAATCACCACTTTTCTGCCATCAGCATGAGGTGACACATGAAGTCACAAACCAATTTAATTAGAATTAACATTGAATATAATATAAGAATAGACCTGAGCAGTTGACAGCTGTGTTTAGGTGTCCACCAGTAGCTCTGAGGCAGCACTGACCATTAGTTCAAACGTTAACCACTGCCCCATAACTTCACACCTACTCACACAAGACTTTTCTCTTGCATTATCCATAACCACTTATGCTACTGATTTGGTTTGCTGCACGCACACACACACACACACAAACACACACACACGGGCCTCCAACTCCATGCCTTAGTCTCACCAGGAAAAGCGTAAAATCGCTACTAACCTTCCCAGACTTCAAAGTCTTTGAATGCGAGTTCAGATCCCGAGTCGTCCAGCAGCACCTCTCCGTTCAGCGTGAACATCATGGTGTGCTCGTTTAAATCCACCATGCAGCCTACAACATCTCCCGGGAGCCATGAACGCCCAAAGTGCTCGTTCCCCTGGTGCCACCTCTGGGCCTGGAGTTAATACACACACAGTTTAGACTAAGAGCTCTTACCGTAGTAAAATGCATCAACGTGGGTGAATATACATTATAGATTTATTTTGAGAAGGCACAGCAACATACATTCTCTTCCCTCCTTATCTGGTGCTCTCACACACCTACCTGGTCTCTCCACCTTTAGAGCTCTCACTGATTCTGATGATGATGGTGGTGAGGGCTCTCCTAGGCTGTTAAATTTGCTATCTTTTTTTTGTCTCCCTCCATAGTCCTTTCTATTTCTCTCTTGCTCTCTCTTTGCACCTGGGCCTATGAGCTCTGAGTCACTCTGGCTGAAATGGAGAGGCAGCTGGGGGAAATAACAGCCCCCGTGTTCTCTCATACACGCTCAGTTCACAGCCATCATGAGCTTCACACTTTGCCATCAAATAAAGCTTCGGAACATGGCCAGAGACAAGTGGGCTAACAGGATATTTAAAACCTCAGTACCAATATCGAAATTATTTTTATACAAACTATGGACATGGGCTAGAAAACATTAGGTTTAGTGAGAGATGTTTTTAACTTCATTACCTCTTTATTAAAAACCAATTATTCATAGCACAAATCAGAGTATAATCCATCTGAGTATAATCCATCAAGCCAAAGCATGCACTAAAGAGAATGTGAAGAGAGTGTGAATTATTTCGCTTGGTTTCTCTCTTTCCCTACCTTAAATCCATCAAACACGAAGGCCTGGTCATCGGAGCCCAGCTCCTGGTCTGGCAGGCAGCCCGGACGAGCCCAGCCCACCCTCATCTCGCCTGCCGTCACCACCTCCAGCTCAAAGTACCACTTCCCGGTATTCACACAGTACGTCTTTTCAGCCCGGAAGATCCGGAATCGCTCGGCAGATATGTTGTTGATGTCCGCTCGAGCTGCTGGAGAAGTCAGACAGGCGAACGGGAAACTTACAGTGAGGTCTAATGTTGGTCTGACAAAGCTGAAAATATTACTGTCAGTTATTTAACATAATACCATAGCACTGATGAATGTTCATTCATGCACTTTATGATTTGCTTTAGTGCAAACTCCTTCTAACAGATTATCTCTTCTCTGGTAACACACACAGCTTTTATCTGGCAGATGCTCCTCATGAATACAGTCAATTTTGTGCAGTTGTTGATACGTTTTCAGTGAAGAGATGTTCTTTTAAACATTTTAGGAAGGAGTCTCCAGTGCCAACTGGAGGAACTGTCGATGGAGAAATATCAGACTGCTAGGTGTGCTGTTATACAAAAAGTAATAGGTAGTGACATCCTTCAAGTCAGGCCACATCACTATCCTGTTACTGTTAAGTATTTTCTTATATCTGTATGCCCACAGGTCTTTTATTTATGTTGGAATAAGTGAAATTAACACACTTTAGCTATTTCATTCTTTTAAGACCCAAATATGAAGCCATCACTAGTTGCCAGAGTAACTGAATCTTCCAGCAGCAGCAGAATGAAATTTGAGGGATCTAAGGTTTAGCCCTTGCAAGTTCTAAATCACAGAGATGCCACAGCATCCGTAGTCCCAGAGTCGAAGACAGCATCACTGGCAATGTCTGGCTGCATGTGTCTTGAAGGGAATATGAATATGATCTCACTCTCTCAGATCAGCAACCTTTGTACAGCAAAGGAGATTTATATCTAGCACACATGTTCCCGACTCTCTTAGAGAGCCTGTTATCTGTGTACACTTTAGTGCTTCCCTGCTCCCAATACACCTGATTCAACTAATCAGATAATTAACAGAGCTGCCGTGGGTGCAGTAGACCAGAGAAAGCACTAACATTTGCAGGAGTTGGGACCCGGTGATTTAGCTGGTGGGAAATGGACATGACTGAATAGAGAGAATGGTTAGAGAAAATCAGAAAAGAGCCCTTAAACTTGTTGAAATTTAGATAAAAAAATAAACAAATCAACGAAGAAACAGATAAGACTTGAGGCAAAAACCTTAAAAAATAAACAAATACTGATAACAGCTGTATTATTGGACAGAAGACCATCGCCAGGGAGGATACTAAGTGTCTAGAGACATATATGTGTCAGATTTCAGGTGGTTATCGATTTCTAAGGAAAGCTGCAGCAAAAGAAGGTAAAGACGAGTGAGGAAAAATCCAGACTCCCTCGGGACACGTGAGCGCTCCCGGAAAAACACAATGATGGGATTGACAGCCTTGATCATGTTGCACATCCCTTCCTCCTCCCAGCTACCGCTTAGTCACAACACCAAATCCACCTGCATAGTCTAGTCACCTTTTTCCTTCAACTTTATATATAACCTGTGCATATAGTGTTCAGGTTTTTTTTTATTTCTACAATTGAGCATGTATAGATTTAAAAATAAATTTGTAATAAATCTCCTCTTCTTTGCTGGTCATTTATCTCAAAACCAAATAGAATAGACCCCACATAAGAAAAATGATGAATACAGCCAGCTGTTGAATGTATACATCGATGATTGATGAACCAATAAAACCTACAGACTGCAAGTGATCAAAATGTTTTCTCCTGCTCAAAAATGCACAATGTCCCAATGCACAATGACTACTGCCAATTTTATAAGGATTTAGAAATAACATGATTATATCCAATGATGACAAAAGATACCAGAGTGCTGTTATCATTCATTCCACACCTGAAAATATTATCCAAAGAAAATAAGTAGAGCCGATAGAGAAGACTTTTCAAAGGTCATTCCAAACTGAAGGGTTAAATAGAATTATAAATGATCTATCATTAAAAAGATTATAAATTATCCATCAATGTAGGTCATCGACCAGTTCCCAGACGTCCCTTATCATATCACAGCTACCATCCAGAGAGGAGGAAAAAAGTAATGTGTGCTTCCTCTGAGAAATGTGAAACCAGCCAGCTTCTTCCTTTCAAAGTGCTGCTGCTTGTGCTGCATCACCAAGACACTCAGAGAAAAACACTATCTGCACCTCTTCCACATATATGAGCTCACACTCACAGCTAGCGTCGCTGTGATTGACAGGGCGGAGAGAGTATTTTAATGATTTCCTACAAAAAAGGGCACAGAAAAATTGTCTCCTAGCTACAGATAACTGTGACATCATCAGGAAAATGGGCGTTTCTTTTGATCTATATTATAGGGTTCTAACTGCTGAAGTTGTAGACTCACATGAAGCAGTATTTCACATCAGAAGTCTTTCTGTAGAAGAAATGCCTACTTTTAATTGACTGAAAATAAGGTGGATACCGTGGTCTTGGTCGGGAGCCTCCAGGTTGTATCCGTAACCAAGTAACGTGCGCACAGCCTCTCGCAAACTGTCCTTGTTTGATTTCTTGGTTCTCTCATCCAGAAGAGCATAAGGCACCAGCCGGGGGTTCCTCTTGTTCTTCACATCCTACAGAAAGAGTCAGAGATAATAAGTGAAAAAGAGGAAGGCGATCTGATATGACAGTATTCTGTATGCAGATGTATGGATGCAGATCAATCAGGTTCCCTCAGGAGGATGATATAAATGCTGACATTAAAGAAATAATCAAGCCGATATAAGATATAAGGGGTTGCTGTTGTTTGTCCCTTATATACTCTTTGTTATGTTTTTACTGCCAAATGTCATGTTTTACAAGAAAGAAAGAAAGAAACAATTGGCTTTCAAATAAATTTCATAAATATATATTGTTTGACTTTCGAAAGCTTGGTCTATTGTGGTGTGTTAACTTCCAAAGACGTCACTCTAAACTTTATTCCAATCTCAGGTTTTGAATGAACAGTCTACAGTCTCTCAACAGCAATTAACTACACCGACCAGGCATAACATTACCACCTGCCTAATATTGTGCTGCTCCCCATTTTTCTGCCAAAATACCCCTGACCCGTCCTGCACTGTGTATTCTGACACCATTCTATCAGAACCAGCATTAACTTCTTCAGCAGTTTGAGCAACAGTAGCTCGTCTGTTGGATCGGATCACACGGGCCAGCCTTTTCTCCCTGTGTATCAATGAGCCTTGGCCGTCCATGACCCTGCCGCCGGTTCACCACTGTTCCTTCCTTGGACCACTTTTGATAGATACTGACCACTGCAGACCGGGAACACCCCACAAGAGCTGCAGTTTTGGAGATGCTCTGATCCAGTGGTCTAGCCATCACAATTTGGCCCTGGTCAAACTCGTTCAAATCCTTACGTTTGTCCATTTTTCCTGCTTCTAACACATCAACTTTGAGGAAATGTTCACTTGCTGCCTAAAATATCCCACCCACTAACAGGTGTCATGATGAGGAGATACTCTAGTCTTATTCACTTCACCTCTCAGTGCTCATAATGTTATGCCTGATCGGTGTATTAAAAAGTAGGTGCATATGTGCATAAAGGTACTCAGTAGAGCCCAGTAAACTGTTGGTACTGCACACTGGTGAATACTTGCTTGCTTTAAGCACTGACTCTATTCCAACTGTGGTGTAAGCTTAACCTTTTTTTTTTTTTCAATTGAACTATGAGTCAAATTATTATTTTGCATCTAAATGTCAAGTTTCAATGTGTTAAGGTATGGCTTACAATGAGCTGTGCGCTCTGTTTTGTCAGAGCGTCCTGGTCGTGTGTCTCAGTGGCAGAAGACGACTGTGCTGTCAGATGATGCTGAGTGTCAGGACCGTTTTAGAAACGTTCCAGTGCAGAACCCTTAATGCCTTTCCATGAATAACTTTGACAACAGTAATGGCACCCAGACACGGAATCATCACTCCTCAGCTTCTCTCTTTTGTCTCTTTCTACTTCTCTGCACTAAGTAAAATCGCTAGGTGATGCTAATTGTTCAATCAGACAGGTAGCTCTGTTATCGGAATCTGTTTCTGCGTCTCTCTCTGTCTCTCTGTGATTATCTCTCTCTTTCTCTCTGTAATCATCTCTCAGTCTGTCTGTCATACAACAGGTAATCTCCTTCCCTCACACACACACACCTGCTGTATGCCATAGGTCCATCCTTGGCGAATGCGGTCTCTGGCCCACACGTTGTGAGCGTTCTCAGCCAGTCTGTCCACCATGGCCTCCTGTGTAGAGGCGAGTTTGATGTGGCTCAGATCCATAGGTGCAGGTTTATAGCTACTGGACAGCTCATATCTTCATTAAAACACACACACACACATTCTTCAGTCACAGATAAGACATCTGGCAAGGTCTAGTACTAAAGCAGAAGAGTCTGAACTTCTAATCAAGTATATCTAATGATCTACAACCATCAGCATTTATACTGTATACCCTTTACATTTAATGCCCCTAAAGCAAAATAAAATGGATGAATCCATCCAGGTCATATACATATACTCGAAACTATCACCTTGACTTAAATGTGAACTACATTAACCTCACAGCCCCAATACCTAACTGAAGAAGCACATTTCTGACAGTAAACATGGCTTGGCAATTTGCATAGAACTGTCAATCTTCTACAGTGTGGGGCTTTAAGGAAAGGTATTGGCTGTAATTTATAATATAGACAAGATATTTTGTCCCTCGAATAAGCAGAGAAATAAATAAAAAGACACTCACTTAGCTGAGAGCTTGAGACGTTTGACTTTCTCCATGGCTCGTTCATCCGCCACTCCAACATGGCAACCCAACGCCAGGAGAGTCCTGCAGGAGCAAGGCAGACGAACGCAGCACGGCGTTCCAGTTAGCTTCTGCTCCACAACAGTGACAAAAACTCCACTGATATGGAACTGTACACCTGATTGTTCTAACCAAATTAATGTATGTACATGTGTTGTAGAGCTGGGGGATAGGATAAAATAATATTGATATTTTGACAAATGATGCTATGATATGATTATTTTTATGTGGATACTGTGATATCCTTTTTTTTATATATATATTTTTTTTTTATTTATTATTTATAACAAAAGGACTAGAAGAAGGTGATATGATGTTAACATTTAGTGCTTTAAAAATATTTGTTATTTTCCAGTGATAATATTTTTTCAATAAAATGTATTTTTTAATAAGAAAAATGAAACCTTTTAGATAAAGTATTAAATTGCATTTAAGAATAAATGTTTTTAAATGCAACCAGTAGGAAATTGACAAACCTGTATGTTGACACATATCGCGTATTACAGAAATGCCTTAGAAAATAAACTTCCACTCCAGATGTTGTGCATATTAGTTCATATCAAGCAAATTAAACAGAAACAACTTGTGCAAATTAGTAGAATGTTTGTTTCCCCATAAATTATTTATACTTAAACACATCTATTATATTTTATTTATCTTTTTTAAAAAAAATATTTTCTTGTATTATAAATATATAATGTAAATATTTTCTTTTACATTTTATATAATAAAATATTAAAAAAAAAATTTTTTTCTAAAATTTAAATGTAAACCATTAAAGACTACTATATATTCAATTCCTATTGTATGTTTAATAATAAGAATGTTATGTTATGGAGACTTTAACAAAAATAATGCAATAAATACATAAATGAATAATGGAGACAACTAGCTTTACAACAGTTTGCACTGTGTAATGGGTAAACAACAAAAGGTTTCTGCTCCTTTGTGAATATCTGTAATAATCTGAATCATACGGCCGCTAGCGTGTATTGGAGTCAGCGTGATGGAGAAGAGTGAGTCTGAGAGTGGAGTGTGTCACTCCAGCGTAGCGCTGCACGGATCGGCATTCATTACCACATACAGCATTTAATTAAGAGCAGAGCCAAGAGGCATCAGACTGCTATGGGGAAACGAATCACGCAAAAAAAAGGCAATTCTCACACATTTGTGTATACACTCACTCACACACACACACTCACAAACAGAATGCTGCCTCAATGGAGGAGTAATGAACTCCAGATGGAGCTGAGGAGAGGATGAAGTAGGAAGGAAGGAAGGAGAGAGTGAATTCCTCATTTCTCCGACATGGCGTGGGGCGATTACCGAACTGCATGCAGCGATGCAGACATGAATCACAGCGAGAGATTTCTTCACACTCACATGTAGTTAAGTGTATAAAACTCCAAACAGGCTTTGTATCACTTAACACTAGTATTAGTATTAGGGAATGTGTTAGGGAATTTTCACCCTTGGTCTAAACACCTGAATCAACACCAGAATTTGACCTTCATCATCACAGACCAATTCCTTCTGTACCTTTCTGACAAATAAGAAAGCCTGGCACTTTTATAGTGTCACTCTACCCTACATTAAATTAAAACAAAATGTTTAAAGATAATGCACATATAGTCCTGAACTGCAAACGTCTTAATAAAAAGTAAACACGAATAAGTCAATATTGTAGTGACAACTATCAGCTTTATTAAACTGCATCAGTAACCTCGGGTGCATTTTGTTCAGGTTTATAATAAAGTAATTAGCTGGTTTGTTTTTCTAAGCATTTTAAAGAATCTGCCATATCTCTTATTTCAAACCAGACAGTTTTCTTTTTTATGCTTTTTGTCTGCAAAGTAGTCCATTGCCCTATTCAGGTGGGATTAGTTGATCGGGGAATGTCAGTAATCATTTTTATCCTTTATAAATAAATAATTAATAAAAACACGTATCTGCCTCATTTAAATGGAACACCTCTAAACGTGCGATGTAGGAGTGTGTATCTGGCTGAAATCCACAGGTGTGGGTGTGAACACAGCCCAGGAGAGAGTGTGTGTAGGACTAGTGTGAAGGTGCATAGTACGTAGGAGTGTGTACCTGCCCCGTGTCCTCAGGTGTTGCTGAGGATGTTGCTCACTATTTCAGGCTGAATTTGTTTTTATATTTCATTTAAAGGATGCATTTAGCTTTGATTTGATCATGCCGCTTTTCAGAAAATGAAACAAAAAAAATAAATAGAATAAACAAGCCTAAAGTGATAAGCTTCATGAGCCCTTCCTTAAACCTTAAATTACAGAAAGCTTGAAATAACAGTTTTTGGGAGGATCTTCTCTTGAGATCAGAGTTCAGGTAACTGGCACCCTATGCATTTACTCTGTGATTCATTTTACTGATGCCTAAAACTGAAAAGAAACGAGAATTTGTTAGCTGCTTTGCTACTTATTACTGTGCTGATTATTTGGAGTGTTTTGCATACTTCAGCGTCTCCAGAGACATCTGTAGATTGTAGCTGCGCTCCTGTTCTGGTAGTTTGGAGAACTCCACGAGACATGGATGCTGCCTCTTATTGTCATCTCGTACCTGCAGGACAAACAGAGATGCATCATGGGTAGTACAGCAAGAAACCACGCAGACAGACAGCGACGCAATCTTCATACATAGAGTAGGTACTGTAACCCATAAGAAATGAAGAAATACTGATCCAGCTCGCGAGTGTTCGGTGGCCAAGAACTGCAAAACAAAATAACTCTGAAAACAAAATAACAAATCAGAAAATAAAATAACAAATAGAAAAAAAACACAACGACAATTTAGACAAACCGGAAAAGGGTAGAAAGGTTTGCGAATGGAATTCCTACCTCTGATTCCATTTGCAAACTATACCTACTTTGTTCAGTTTGTCTGAACTGTGATTGTGTTTCTGGATTTGTTATTTTGTTTTGCACTTCTAGGCCACCGTACAAGTGGCCTACATTTGCATACTGACATCTGATAGTCTGTTAGACTTGTTAGTCAGTCTGTTAGATGATGCAATAACACTTTCCATTAACTCTGTCCTGTTTCTTAAAACAATACAGCAAAACTGTCAGGTTAAACGCCTAAGAACTGCATTTAACTTTCCCCATTTCCATGGTCTCGTACTTAACACAGGAAATGATCTAATTAAGAGGCTGCCTGTGAACTGAAACAATAGTGCAAGAGGAGGAGAAAAAAACAGAGAGCAAGACAGACCCGGAAGATGCACTGGAAAAGTGAAAGTGATGGTTACTGGTGACTGAATGTGTATGTATATGTTTGAGGAAGAAAGAGAGAGAGAGTGTGAGTAGGTATTAAAGGAAAAAAAGGAAGAAAGATAGAGAGGGGGCAGTAAGCCTTCTTTTTATCATGCTGTGACTTTAATTAGCTGTAACAATAACAGATCACACAGCCAATCACAAAGCTGCCACCTGATATGTGCTTCACCGCTGCTGAGAGAGAGAGAGAGAGAGAAAGAGAGAGAGAGAGAGAGAGACAGAGAGAGACATAAACAGCGAGAGGGGGGACTGAGTGATGGGGGCAGAGAGACAGAGAGAGACGGGGGAGAGACTGACTGAGGGGGGGGCAGACAGAGAGAGAGACACAGAGCAAGAGACATAGAGAGAGAGACAGAGAGGGAGACTGAGTGAGAGAGAGAGAGAGAGAGAGAGAGAGAGGGACAGATAGAGTGTGAGAGAGAGAGAGAGAGAGAGAGAGAGAAGTCAACAACAGAAACAACAGGAAACAACAGAATATTTAGCAAATTCAGTGGAACAGAGAATATTCTGCTATATAATCACTATATACAGAATATATAGTGGATTATTTGTGTGTGTGTGTGTGTGTGTGTGTTAGCACATTTGATATAGAGAAGGGGCAACTGAGGAGAGATTCAATTTCATCTGAACAAAGATATTAAGACACAGGGATATTGCATATAAAATCCTGAGATATCCAGAGACTCCCTGTGTACTTTATCACAAATGATCAATTTACACACAGACAAACATTCAGTTCTCAAACTGTGTCTCTATCCTTAGCCATATATCCCACGGGGATGAGCGAGCACATGGAGGTGTGAGGGTACCCAAGATGCACTGAAAACATGATATAAATTTCATCACTTAAAGCACATCAAAATGTCTGAGATGCATTTTACCCACAAGAGTCTGTTTTTACATCAATAAAACACAGTTTTATTCTGCTTTCATCACAACGATTTAACAAGTAAAATGCTTATCAATGAATGAAAGGTTGCACTTTACTGGTTTACAGTTAGATTTAATCTTGAGGACGTCTGAGAGGAACTTCGATCCGGTTCTCATCTCTATGTTACGTTAGAAACAAACAGTCACGCCTTCATCATCCTCTTTCTTATGACTAAAAACTGCAGCTCCTTATACTACCGGCAAACCAGAAAGTGCTCCTCTGTTCTCTCCTGAGTCTGGAAACTTACTGACTGTTAGAAAGCACAGACACCTGGGACTCCTTTCATAAATGCTAAGACAATAGAATAAGATCATTAAACGGCAACAACGCCAGTTGGAGCTAAATGTATTCGGAACTTCCTGAAAGATCTAATTTTGGCTAGTATTTACAGTATCTGGAGCAGAGAGCTGAACTAGAAATACCATGTTGGCCTCCTTTCTGCTTACTCATTTCATGCAAACCCTTTATGGCACTTCAGAGTCTGGCTAATAAATTGGATGTGTGTGCAGAGCTGTTCACAATCTCACATTAGTTCTCATGCTGGGAAAAGCTATTAGAAGAAGACATGCAGCAATCATGTGGGAAAACTGCATCCTGTTTGTATCATCTCAGCTGTAGTACACAATTTTAGACAACAAAAACCCACAGCTGTCAATCATTTGGTGAAATACATAGATCTTGGCCTTCTGTGCGGGCCGTTTTGTTGTTCTGACAACATATTATGAAGTGACGTATGTTATTATGATGATTTGGTGAACTTACCGCTCCGTATGTCCAGCCCAGCTCGATCTTGTTCATGACCCAGAGCTCATGGATGTTCTCGGCCAGCTTCTCTCGGATTCGCTCAAGGTGAGGGGGCAACACGATCTAACATACATATGCATTTATCACAGGTCATCTTCACCTTCATCAATTAACACACAAACACAGTTCGGTGCTCCAGATCCGTCCCCTTTACTCTGTACAACGTCTGCAAGTGTTATATATGGCAATGGCTATCAAAGTCGGGGCCAGGGAGCGGTGAAGCTTTTTTTAAAGCATTCTGGTAGAAAACACAACCCACTTTCACAAGTATTACTGAATTCACCGGAACTAACTGTGTTTAGTCCAAACTTCAATTAACTAAAAACCAGTAAGTTCCTATAAGTGATATAGAATTTGACCTAACGTTTCAACAAATGAATCTGTGCTCTGTGCAGAGTATATTCTGTAGTGTGTAACTGGCTGGAGTGTGTGTGGTGTGTGTATAGCAGTAATATGCAGAACAACACTGCATACCTGGCAGGTGTGTTACAACATACTCTTACACTACACCAGACAAAGAACCTGAGTGAGCTGCAGACATATAAGAGTCTGTTTAGTGCTGTGTACTTGTGTGGGAGAGTGTACCTGGCTGGTATCCACAGGCGTGGGTGTAAATGCAGCCTGGGACAGGCTGAGCGTCGGGCCGAGAAGGTCTCGGGTCACACCGTGGTCATGTTTGTACTCCTGATTGTGCTCCACTCTGAGCTTCTCTCGCGGTAACACGGCCTCAAAACACGGCGCGTAGCCTGCTGGAGGAAGAAACTTAAACTCTCCATGACGACCGCCCAAAAGGAAGCGCACTCTACAGTGAAAGAAGAGGAAACACATATATTTATTTTAGACATACTTACAAAAGCCAGGTGAAAACACTTTCTTACAAACAATCTAAGGATCTCATTAATTGTCTGCAGTAACACACTTAAAGATATAGCCATTAATCGTTTAAAGATATAGATAAAAAAATAGGTGACAGAGGCCACTGCGTCTGTGGCACATACTCCCTCGATGTAGGTTTTCCATGGTGACTTGTACTGATTTAATCTATTATTAAATCTTCCCAAAATCAATAGTATTTTTTCTCCTTAGAGAACATCTGATTTTGCTTAAAAAAAAACAAAAAACCTTTTTACCCTTGGAGGTGAAATCATGAACCTGTTCCTAGCAGATATCGTACTAGATAAGGGATAACATAGGAATAAAATAGTAACTTAACTTTAAACTTTTGATTTTCTTTTCTATGTTTCTGTACTTCTGTAAAGCTGCTTTGAGACAATGTCCATTGTTAAAACCGCTATACAAATAAATTGAACGAAAATAGACAACAAATCAGGAACTGAAAGGAACCAAAGCTATTAAACCCAAATAAATGAGTAGCTCTATATTAACCCTCTGCACTAAAGCAACAGGAACTTAAGGTTAAGCTAAAATAAAAGGTTTATTTACAAAACAACATGGGACTGGGTAGATTAAACAATCTAAAACTCACAGATAAACAGTATATAACAAAAACTAAAACAATCAAATATCAGATTTGCTGAATGAATGTCTCCAAGTGGCCACCTTCTTAGCTGGACCTTTCTCTGAACTGTCAGCGCTCTATTATACAATAACGAACAAAGTAATTTGTCTGGCGCTGCAGGGAATGCTAGCTAATTGCATTATGACAAACTGTGGAGTCATTCATGTCAACCTCTCCATCACTGAGGCATAAAGGAATACACATGTAGCCTAAGACGCTTACTAAACTGCAGAATATATTTGTAACCCTTGTTATTCCATCATATTGTGTTATTACATTGTAATACAGTAGTTAATACACCTATATGTGTTATATAACATTTCAGCTGGATAATATGCACTTACTTGACTCCGGCAGAGAAGCTCACGACGGGAAAGAAGAGGCCGTCTGTGTTGAAGTTCTCGAACATGCCCTGAACCGGCTGTCCGTTGATGCGGAACGAGATACTGGGAGCGCTGAGATCCAGACAACAGCTCACCACATCATCGGCACAGAGTAGGTGCTGATTGGGGGAACTGACTGTCCGAGCAATGCAGCCTGCACTCCAGTAAACACACACCAACGATTCCACTCATTAAAAAAATACACTAGTGTAAAGAAGATGAAAAAGTAGCAAGCTAGAACAACTCTCCTGAACATGTGGACTAAATGATCATTAGCTCTACTTGTCCTTATAGAGAAGGTGATTGTGACTTTAACTTCACCTGACCACAGGTGTAGGCCATCAAATCCATAAGAGTAAAGGTCATCTCCGACTCCATTGCCCCCCCAGCCCTCGCCCCCTCCTGGATAAGGGGAGTACCCGGGTGTAGATGCCCATCCTATCCTCAGGTGAGTTGCCTCTGCTGTCACAAATGGCTGCACGTGGTCCACAATCAGCTCATAATACCACTTCCTGTACTGCGCTGAGCCTTCGTTCACCCCCAGGAAGATGTTTGGCCTCATGCTGTAGGACATAAACAAATTCACAATCTGCACATGGCTCCTACACGACCATTTCTACAGGAAACATTTGCTGCTATATACACCTGGCAATATCTGGTGCCTTCCCAGAATTTTCACCACAAATTTGGAAAGATAGGACTGTATGTTGTCCATATGTTGTAGCGTTACAATTTCCTGTCAGCAGAACTAAGAGGCCCAAACCTGTTCCAGCATGACAATGCTCGAGCGTCCTGCACAGAGCCCTGACCTCAACCTCAATGAACACCTTTGGGATGAACTGGAACACTGAGTGACCTACTCACCAGACATCAGTGCCTGACCTCACTAATTCTTTTTGGTTAAATAGAGCAAATTCCTACAACCATGGTCCAAAATCTAGTGCAAAGGCTTCCTAGAAGAGTGGACGCTGTTATAGCAGCAAATGGGAGTCTAATGCTGTCATTGGTTTTAGAATGGGATATTCAAGTACATTCGAGTGTCAGTTGTCCACTTTGATATCTCAGGTAATCACAAATGAGTCTTTCTTCACTTCTGCTTGAAATGACCTTATAATGATGACACTACCATAATGCTAAAGACTTGTGTGTGTGCTTGTAAAACTGAACGCACCTGCTCACGTAGTTGACCAAGCGCGTCTGCAGTAACAAGTCTCTCCCCGGGAGCAAATTATCACAGATGAGGTGTTGGTTGGAGCGAACTGCCACCCCGTGACACACACACAGAGAACACAGCACATCCAGGACCTTAGAGAGAACAGAGGATGAAAGTCTTACAAGCATTTAACACACTTCTACACATATTATGTTAACAGTGAATGCACATTAACTGAATGACACATTATTCACTTCAACGTTTAGAAGATCATGATAAGTTAAATTTTACATTCTTTAGGTCTGAGTGAAAGTATGAGTGTTTGTTATATCAGGCATTGTTAATAAAGGTAGCAGGTACTACATGCACACAAAAGAGCATTTTTCCTAGATCATGAAAATCGTCAAATATTATTGTTCTTGCAATTCGAGCAGCTGCAGAAACGTTTAATCACTTTATTGTTCTAAAACGGTGAATAAACAATCACTCATAATGCTGAAGTCATAGCAACCGGATTTTCTGAGATTGCTGTATAACTGATAGTCAACATGAGTGGACATCAGTCTCAGACACACACAGTAAGACAAATGAAATTAGAGTAGTCACACAAACACTGGCTGAGAAGTCAATAAAATCAACAATCCATAAAATGCAATTTTACTTCACACACAAAATTCTACCTTATCCTACACCCTTGTCCTGCACAGGGGTAGTGGACCTAAAGAAGAAGTAGTTACGATTAAAAAGAAGGGACATGTCGGAGTCAGACCTTGTGGTTGCGTCCATGCTTGTCCAGCAGGGAGATGATGGATTTGATATGTCCTTCTTTGATGATGTTCAGGGCTTCAGGACTCTCCACCAGTACACAGTGCAACACCTCCAGGATCCCTGCAGTGCAAATATTACATTTTTATTTTTTAGCTCTTTCACTGACACAACTATAGGCACAGCCCAGAAAATAAAGCTTTCCCCAAACCCAAGTATAATCCAGAAACTAGATCAGCTTGTTAACGACTGGAGCAAATCAACACAGTGTATTGTGTATTCTCTAAAGGGAATGTGAACTGAAAGTGCTTTGAACACTGTGAGGCTGTAATTGTACATAGGTGTGTGTAATCAGTAATCAGATAAACATGAACGTGTTTGTGGTAGCAGTGTGTTGTACTCCTTGGCAGCCAAGTTTGTATGCTGTGTTGTATTCTAGGGGCTGTATTTCGATGCCAATTCCGATATAGACATGACATAATCTTCCAGGAGTTGAGGGAGCGGGATGAAATACTGATAACATACACCATATTTCCAAACGTTTTGGGACACCCCTCCAAATCACTGTATTCAGGTGTTGTTTTTCAGGAGTTTGGTCCCTTAGTTCCAGTGAAAGGAACTCTTAATGCTTCAGAGCAATCTGAAAACATTTTGGACAATTTCATGCTCCCAACTTTGTGGGAACAGTTTGGGGATGACCCCTACCTGTTCCAACATGACTGCACACCAGTGCACAAAGCAAGGTCCATAAAGACATGGAGGAGTGAGTTTGGTGTGAAGGAACTGAGTCCTGACCTCAACCTGATAGAACATCTTTGGGATGAATTAGAGCAGGCCAGGCCTTCTCATCCAACACCAGTGCCTGACCTCATAAATGCACTTCTGGAGGAATGGTCAAATATTCCCATAAACACACTCCTAAACCTTGTGGAAAGCCTTCCCAGAAGAGTTGAAGCTGTTATAGCTGCAAAGGGCGGGACAACTCCATATTACATTCATGTGCATGTAAAGGCAGGTGTCCCAAAACTTTTGGCAACATAGTGTATGTATAAACATCAGTCACATTAAGTGTATAACTTCCTCAACCACCAGCACATGTTCTATGTGTAACTTAATTGTAAATGTCTATATAAGGCAAGCAGAGTGCTTTTAATAAGCAAAAAAAGCATGGCTACTAGTTTTTTAGGCCAGTTGAGTGCTTCACAATGATAAGAAATGACCTCCTTCATTTTCAGAATGCAGCTTGGGGCAGGAAAATGCAAAAGAAATGGTGGATGGAGTGCTAGGAGAAATAGAAATAAAACATTTTTTTCATGGGAACCAGACCTGCCAAGACTGAAGAGGAACAATGTGCAAAGTATAGTGGGATGTTTTTGACTATTTCCAGCCAAAATTCTTTGTTGGCATCCTGATGTCAGCTATATTTGTCTAAATGCTAACCATGTCCAACATACATACCGACATCTCTTCTATAAACTCAAAACATTCTCCATTCACCTTGAGAGAAAGTGTGAGCATTGCATCAGCACATCTTTGAGAAAAATTAAAAGGAAATGAGAGATTACTAATGTAAGATAAGGTGAAGGGGGAGGGGTTTCAATGG
Source organism: Hemibagrus wyckioides (assembly GCF_019097595.1). Lineage (NCBI taxonomy): Eukaryota > Metazoa > Chordata > Actinopteri > Siluriformes > Bagridae > Hemibagrus > Hemibagrus wyckioides. The sequence continues at coordinate 6,824,747 of NC_080722.1, forward strand.
TTTCAGTTAATATTAGAAAACAGCCATCATTCATTCCAGATTCGCGTGACAACTGGTGAATTTCTGTGTCCTTTTGCTATTCAGTGAATTCGCTTTTTTTCAAGGCAATTTTATTTGCATTTGGTCTAAATGCTCCTTTATGCATGTTGGCTGCTGTTGGGATAAAACGCTTCATTTTCACATCAAGCTGCAGAATGACAGCTCAGAGCAGGAGAGCTATACATAGGCTCGGAGCACAATGCTAAATGATCCATACTTGGGCCTACATGAACTCACACATGCATCAGGAAACCCCCTGGGGGTCTGCAACAGGACTCACTTTTATGAAGAGAGAAATATTTAACATTTATTGCTCTTGAGAAAATGATCACATAATATCATTTAAACTAGGCATACGCTGTACAGCTGAGGGAAACATTTTGACTTCAGTCAGCCTGTCAGGAACTTATGACAAAACTAAAAAAAAACTTTTAGGATACTAGATGAAAACTTGTTTTTATAAAATCATAGCCAACCGTGTACAACTTACCAACCAGCTGCTTATTCATACACCTTTATTTTTCCTATGCATGGTGCGGCCCAAATTACTAAAGGCACAGGTTTATTTCTCTACATTTGTGCTAACTATTAAAGACATGCCCTTATTGTCTTGAAAAGAAATAATGTCATTTTCAAAAGACACAGTAAGTGTCTACAGCTGTGCTTCACATATAGCTCCAAGACCAACATCACCAATACCAGCATGATTGGACTGATTATTTTCTAACAGTGTGAGTATTTAAATTACAGTCTTTGGCATGCTATTAAATGTTTAGACACCGAAAACAAATTTTTATAAAATGATGTGTCTGCCAGGATGTTTAGGTTTTAACGCACAGATCAACACACTCATAATCAGCATCGATTCAGCACCATGGCCAGCTCCATTTATCATCTGTTTGGGAATGTGTCCTGAACAACTTTAGTTGAAACAAGCTCCATTCAACAGAGTGCAGATACATAGAGAAGAGAAAAAATCAGATACATGTTAAGACATTCTTCATTCTTTCTTTCAATACACTTACTCAAGCAGGAATAAAAATATATAATGTATATTTGCACTCTTTATTATGTTATGTGGTGTTAGGAGTGGACAGCCAGAATGTTTTTTGACCAAGTGTAATGTGTGTCCTTGCAATGCTTACTTATATCTGTCACAGATTAACAATGTCTGACCATTTATCATGTGTATCGAGTCCAGTCCCTGTCTTATCTCTGCTATGCTTATCTATTGTGTCCCCGCTTAGGCCCTGTTTTGTTTTTGACTTGTTGTGAAGTCTTATCATGCATTTTGAATTGTTAAATCTGAGCCTTATTGCTCAAATTCAATTTATTTGTTGGTTTGCCTCCATAGATACTAACAAGATATGAAGCTTGCAGCCTGTACAATATTTGTAAGCAAACTATTCAAATAACTGAAAGCGTGGTTTAGCTCAGACTTGGCATTGGTCAAATTTCCATAGAAAATCTGTCTCAAATGAATTCTAAATCAAAACATCTACCGTGTCATGCCCCTGCGTATGTGTTCACTCTCAGTCATCACCACATCACCCCAAATAACAAAAACAACAACAATGGAAACACAGAATTTGTATTGTTTTGGCTTTCGATAGTGGCTTTTCTCCTACATGTCTATCTCTGGCTCCTAAATCCACACAAACATGTTGATCTTCCTCCTCCCACAGTCATCAGTAAATCTCACTGCAACAGCACAGCGCAGGCACTAAATCCTCACTATAAATCTGTGATAAGAGAAAGGAGTTTTTTTTTTTTTTTTCATCTCTCTCCGGCACAGCCATCTCAGAGACACTCCAGCTTCATCTCATCCCACGTTTATCTGCACCCAGGCAGATATTCATCAGCATTCATGTCTTTCACTCTGCGAGTCTGTGAGTCACTGAGAAACCTCTGGAGAGACAGATCAGCAGCTTCACTCATTCGTCACAGAACAGTCTGGCCAAAAAAATGAAAAATATCAAATATGTCTTGGCCTATCAACCAATTTCAAGTTTCAGTTTTTTTCCTTATAAAGAACCTATCCGAGAATGAACCGGAATAGCTTTCTTGAACAAAAAAAGAAAATTATTTCATGGATTTATATTAAATTTCATTTGATAATTTGTGCTTGACACTGTGGTTTTAATATGACATATTTTCCTGCATAATATGACAGATTGGGAATTGTGTATAGGCAAAATTTACGGGCTGTATAGCTGAAAATGTTGCACCGTTGGCAAATGAGGTCCATTTACGCTGGCGTGTGTGGATGAAGACAGCGCAGTGATGTAATACTACAGCTAAGACTTTAACGCCACCCTGTGTGTATCCGCTTGAATGGTGGGTCATTTTTTACTGCATACCTGATGAGGCCTCGAGTCTCTCTAGACGACTTATTAGCCAATCCAGCGAGCTGGAAAACTGAGCACAGTTCTTCCTGTTACCCCTGATCAGAGCAGCTAGAGAAAGAGAAAGGGAAGAAGAGAGACTTTAACTGACGACTCAGGTTCTTTACTCTTTAATAATTAATGAGCACTAATTGTTAGAAGGACCCTGAAGATGCTACTCCAGACTAGACAGCAGTCTTTGTCTGTGTTACTTCTGAAATTTCACAGTCCATTGCCTATCCAAACTTCCACTCTACTTCATGCACGGGAAATGAAAAACTGTCAAGCTCTGTTCAGCTCTGATTGGGCACTAGCTGTTGAGGAAAGGCTTTTATGAAGGGTCAGTTTGTATCTGCAGTGGAGCTGCATTGTTACTCGATGTGACAGTCATTTTTTAAAACCTTTTACCACAACAATCATTCTGCAGTCGCTCCCTATCTTCAGCTATGTAGAATTAAAAAAATCCACTAATTCACTGTATTTTTCATCATTTTTTTTTAGTTTTTTATCATTAATCATACGCTATATAAATTTTGCATCAATTTGACATCTTATAGTTTTAGTTACAGTCAGACGAGTCGAATGTGTCAGATGAAAGAGACAAAGGACCCTTACCCAGGAGCTCGTAGAGAGAGTTGAGGATGGATTTCCAGGCCTCTCCTGCCTCCCGTCCTGCCACGTCTGCGAAATGAGCTGCACTGCTATACACATGCAAGCGGTCGATACACTCCAGGACCAGGTTTATCATTCCCTATAGGACACACACACACACACACCCCGCATTATAGACTGCTTATTAATACTATAGCTTTAATTAGCTTCAGCGAATCTAAACTCAAAATGGCTGTAAAATGTTTCAATAAGCATGTGTGTGTACAGTATAAGTGAGTCTTAATATTACCACAGTGGTTGTGTGAAGCGCAACCACAGAAAAAGAGAGACCGGGATAGACAGACAGAGAGAGAGAGAGAGAGAGAGAGAGAGAGAGAGACCATACAAGTGGAAAATGGCCTTTTGTATACGGGGGCTTTTAACACTGATGACTGCTTGAAGCACATAAGAGTGGAGAACTAAATGGAGGGGAACGACAGAAAGATGACTCGATCAGACAGACTGACACACACACACACACACACACACAGCCACGCAAGTACAGGTGTCCGTAAATGACCCATTATAATGACTCTGAGAGCTCCACAGCAGCATAATTACACCAAACTGCCTGATCCTTTATTTTTATGATTATAACACAAGCACAAATATGAAGGTCCAAGGCTTTCGGTTGGATAACTAGAGTACTAGCATTTTTTAAGTAGATATTTTAGTAGACTTCACGATTATCATGATTTTCACTAGAAATAAACTTCCTGAGCAGCACATTATATACGATCTCTGCAACAGAAAAGCAGACAAAATAAGTGGATTTGGGGGAAAAAATTATGTGATGTGAATAAATTTAGAGAATAAAAATATTATAAACTCAAAAAGACTGCGCATAACACACCAAACAGAGAAATACTAGGAGCAACAGTTGTATAATTCTATAGAGGTTTTCGAAATTGAATTACTTAAACGGTTTAGTATGTAAATGCTTTTGAATATTAATGATCGCCTATATTTTAAATAGACAAACAGAATGAACATTATGCAGGTGTATCGTACAAAAACAAAGAAGATGAAAAATGTCTGCCACTTCTAGAATATAAAACAAATTAATCTTCAGCTGCAGAACATCAGTGACTCTAATAAATGCATGGAAACTAAATGGAAATAGAGTGATATTTGACCAGAAAAAGTTATCCTGTATGCTCTAACAAAGTTACAGACCTCCTCCTGAAAGAGGTTCTGTCGGTTCTTCAGTGCTCGGAGTCGATTCTGCTTGTCCTCGTGTTCTAAGTGCTCGTCGGGGGGCTGGAAGTAGCCGATCAGATCCTGCAGACTCAGGCTGACCGATTCGATTGGCAGATCAAGCATGGAGGTTTTTCCCTTCTTACTAAGGGTGTCCAAACCCCTGGAGGAACAGAGAGAGAGAGAGAGAGAGAGAGAGAGAGAGAGAGAGAAACTAGACGTGAATAAAACCTCCATTGATGCATGAGGCAGAGTTTTATCAACATAGATAGGGCAGGATTCCCCAGTTCAAGAACTATTTTAATACCACAAGGATGGAAAAATGTCCTCAGGCTGGTAGGTGTAATGTAATGTAGCTACTGTTTTGGCTGGGATGTAGAAAAAAAAAAAAAAACTGGCCTAGACATAGAGTGAATTAGAACCCCTAGAGACATGATAACTCTGACTGGCTTCAGTTAAATGTAAATTAGGCAGGATAAGCCAACATTTGTAGGCAGAGTTCAACAACCTTTTACTCTCTGAACCTGTTGCCAGACATTGACATGCGAGCTAGCGTTACCCAAAATGATCAACATCACTTTTAAGCGATGGGGTATGCTGTTTATTAAGGGCAGTGTGTCTGGCTTCATTATGTAGATGATAAAACTACCTCATTGTTTTATGCACAGCATGGCTATTGACTAGATCAGGAACTTTAGAATCAAATAGAACAGTGGTGCTTTTGCCGCCTGATCTTAGCATGACCTGTGAAGGCCATTCAACTGCATCTTACTCAAGTTATAACACTTATAAACACACAAAACATGGCACAGGGTGATGCACTATGCCCTCACTGTCCTGAATATCTTTGTAATGAAGTCTCATGAGGTTTTAAGCTGTCTGGCACCTCTACTGTTAGTTAGACAGCATAGTTGTATAGTTAGCTGAACACAACTTAGCAAGCATTTTATATATATATACATATGAATATGAAGGTGGTTTATCCAAAGCATTGTCTTATCTGGTGTGAATAATGAAAAGGTTTTTATGTAAAAACAGGCATTCAAACAACTTCAGATTGCATTTACACACCTATCCAGGAGCAACATTTAAAGTCCGTGTCCAACTCCATCCCTTTTGCCACAAAGTTTTCTTATTGCAATCATGGACAATTACATATATTTATGACAAATCAACAATCCAATACAGTTTTATCAAAGCTCAGCATTTTTTTCTGTTTAAAGAATAATTGTGAGTGAAGGGGCATTGGGAAGTGTCTTTTAAACCACTGACAGACAATGCCTCATAATACACTGGTTTTAATTGTGTTATACATATTTACTAGGTTATTTATATGGATAAGAAATAAAAGAAGAAAAAAAAAACAAGAGTTGAGATTTTATAGACAGACAGACAGACACACAGACAGACAGATAGATACTTTATTCATCCCAAGGGGAAATTTACATGGTTTAGCAAAATACCCTGGATTTACATAAATACAGAAACTCTGAATGTAATTTTCAGAAATTGAGGCATTTAGGCAATTGTGGTCATTAGCAACAGAAACAGTGGGTCAGTGTGTAGAAGTGTGTGTTACCTAATAAAGCGGTTGAACAGGAAGACTGTGCTGCGGATGACTCTGGCAGTGCGGGACTCCTCGTGTTGGGAGCGTGAGAGGGTCAGACCATCATCCATGTGACCCTCATGGTGCATAATAGCCTGATCACACAACAAACAGTCACGTGAGTTCTACACACAGTCACACAGACTATCATAGCCCAGGTTCTGTGTTTACATAAACAGTTACCTATAGATACCTATGCATAAACACTATTTCTCATACACACACAGTCTCTCGGGCCAAGCCATCTGCTTTGTGCAGCTGTGTGTGTACTCATCCCATGTGCCACAGAAGTAATGATTGTGAGTATTTTACATCTTCCTAACAAGAGTCTTATTCTTAATCAGCTTAGGATCCTCGTGTATGAAAGAAATCATTAAACTAAACTAATAATGTCAGTAAAGCCACATCCATCCGTGTTATACTGAGCAACAACACACTTTTGTTCACTTTGCTCACCCACGGACACGGTCGCATGCCTGAAACACTTCAGAAGGAAATCTCAGTGTTTAACCTACTAAATCTCACCAGTCACTGAAATGTTTTTGAGTTTATAAAGACCTAAAGGACCCACACTTACGTTTTATACAAAAATATAAGCTATCAAGTTAATGATATGTTATCTTGGTTTATTTAAGCAGGAAGTATATTTACTGTAAGCACTCATCTGAGCAAGACGCATGAGAGCTCTTTAAAAGAAAGCAAGTAAAACATATTATATTACAAATATAACTACCAGATTTGGTATCGATAATAATTTAATGGCTCTAATGAAGTATATTTTAAAAAGACTGCACTGCCACATTTATATCCGTACAAGAGATGTAAACATGTCAACACAGTGGCGGATTAGATGCTGATCATTTTAAGCATGCATATTGCACTGATTTATCTAAAATGCTGTAAGTGTACTGTTAGTGTTTTGGAGTTTGTTGTAAACAGGTGAATATATTCAATGCAGACTCTTTCAAGAAATAGGCTGAGCTAAAAATCTGATATTCATGTGTTACTTTTTTTTGATGTTATAGGTGGCATACATACTTTGCAACCTATTCATTTAGTCTAGATTTGCTTCATCAGAATTCTTGAATTGCTTCATTACAAACAATGTTATTTTACATTGGAAGAACACGTTTAGGGTTACTAAATATATATTTGCTATTTATTTGGTAGTTTTTGATAACTGATGGCATTACGTTAGTGGGCTTCAATAAATATGTACGTTCTGTTATGCTTTGGAGGCATTTCTTTATTTTGCCGACATGGATGAGGTCCACTTATTTACTTAGAGAGAAGACTCACTGATAAAAATGAATACCACAGATCTTTTGACGGATCTCCTTTATCATATAATGAAACATTTGCATCTTGATGGGTGTGGCCTCTTCCAGAATGACCCTGCCCCATCCACAGGACAAAAGCAATCACTAAATCATCTGAACACCTGGGGAATTCTGGAGCAGCATGCTCCACCTCTATCATCAATTGTTTATTGCACTTGTTGAGTTCCAGTTGGCTTTGAGTTTAGCGTTTGTGTACACTAATGAGACTCAGGTTCAGTGTCAAAGTAATACTTTATTTAAGGTCAGCTTTGGAGCCACTCACCTTTCTCTGGACTCCACCCATACGTGCACACTTGGCGTCCACCGATTGGTATGTGAGCCACAGACCTGTGTCCACATGCTGGATGTAGCAAACAGAGTCACCGTATTTAATGTCGGGTACACCCATGCCGTCCACCTCTTTCCTCAGGCCGAAATCGAGCTTCTCCTGTGGTTATAATGCAGAGAGAGACAACCGGGAGTCAAAGAGAAGGACACAAATATATACAATTCTGTTTAGTGCTCATTATTTGGGTTCAACCTTTGAATAGATCACAGACAATAGCTAGTTTTATCACGTTACCAGTCTATACTTACCCTATACCCTGCTATTTTTTCTTTTGTTAAAAGAAATAGTTTCCGTAGCACACAATCACAGTTTAGTTAGCTATACTGAGCTAAAGTGACCATGTTACATAACTGAGGTTCACAGCAATCTCTCTGAGTGTGTCGCTCAGAGCCATGGCATGAAGCTGAGCCTTGCCGAGATACATCCTAACACATACCCCAGTGAGAGGTGAAACTGAGGAGGACTCTCACACCTTCTGAGCCTGACACCTCTTGCTCTCACACACATGCTGCGTTTCACTCAGTAACCTTCATTCAACCTCGATTTCTCACGCCATCTTTTCTCTCCCTCAATCCTATTAGCTCTAGCTGTTTTTCACGACTCTCTCTCCCTTCCACTGGAGAAGTTCCTTCATTTCCTGGATTCGTCAGCTATGTCTTCTTGTCATTCATTATGGCCCACCATGTGTTCTGACATGCTTTCCTCTTGACTTTTAGTTTTTTCTCCTCAAAAGTCACAAATTTAGCCTCAAGGCAGTAATCCAAGAACATACTATGTGTACACACAAGTCCTTCTTCTGAGCCAGTGCCATTTTCAGCCCTGACAATGATTCAGGCTTATTATGATAAAGATACGCTCACTCACTGCCTCCTAGTCTGATAAGTCTCACCTTTGAGGAGCGGAAACAGAAGGCAGTGGATTTGACGTCAGCCTTCTCCTTATCCATCAGCAGCAGGCCTTTATCATCCAGCAGGCTGAGATACTTTCCTGTGGTCACGTGACATAAGCGGAACGACTGACCCCACCTAATGTGACTGCCACTCCAGCTGGAGAGAAAACGATCAACAGTGTCAACATCTGCCATCACCTTCATTCATCAACACCAGCAGCTCCTTTCACCTGTGCTCCTCCGCTACAGCTGATATACAGTACAAGGCAATATTTTCCAAGTTTATTTTTCTGCTAGCATATAACATGCTTTCATCACCATCTTATCTGGGCCAACTTTATAGTTGCACTGCACACCCAATTACTGAGAAGCTAAACAATGACAGTATATAAGCATAGGCACTACTGATAGATCTGGGTATAAAGGAGGTCTGCTCTGTAGAGTAAAAGTGTAAGCTTACCTGTATTCATAGCTCTCGCTCCAGAATTTGGCTTCAACCTCAAAATGTTATTTTGATAAACTGCTAGTGCAGGGATAAGAGGATGCAAGGAGTGCAAACTCTTCTGAAAAGCCCGAAAGCTCCCTCGTGCCAAGCTGAAGGAATTTCTGCCTCTGCTATTTGTAAGTAAATGGCCCCGCCGAGTGTAATCGGACCCTTCACGGGTGTGTGAATATGACTGTTTACGCTTTTCAGGGTGCAAATAAGTCCACTGGGAAGCACTGGCTCCCTGGAGGGCCAAGAATGACAGAACTGCGAGCAACACTATTAGATTAGATTCAGAGGACGGACACTGCTCATGCTTCAAACCCTGAAAAAAAAAATCCTTAAAAACTGTTTAGGATTTGCAGTGCTCTAGGGGAAACCATGAACAGGATGACTGGTGCAAATGCTACTGCAGGACTGTAATGACATTTAAAACCGGACCAAGGAAGAAATGTTGGTAACATTTAAAGGACATCTGAATGGTAATATAAAAAAAATCTTGGAAGGGATTATACATAAAGTAGTGTAGGTGTAAATGCATGCAAAATACATTTAAAACAGATTTGAATCTCATGGTTCCAATCATATTAGGAGATCTGATTTGATATTTTCAAAACATTGGACCTCAATTCATCATACACACATGCTCATGCCTTCTTCCTAAGTTCACTGATGACACCACCCAAATTTTAAAAGCAATCATCATTTGTACAGAAAGAACGGGAAGCTAATAAACATACATTAAGAGCTGATTCACATACTGACATGACACTTCAGCGATTAGAAAGAATATTATTATGATCCAATCTAATCTTAAAACCTTATTAGGATCCACCGTAGATACAAAATGTGACAGCAACAGGGCAACTGAAAAGGAAAGCGAAGTGTTGCACTCACGCCACTCTGAGAGTTTCCAGCCTCCAGAGAGAACGAGCATGGGTGGATACGGCTCCACCCTCATAGTGCACCGTCCTGAAAGAGACAAAAGAGAGAATGAGCGAATAATTATGGATTCAAGTTAGCATCCAGTTTCCATATGACTTAAATGCACAGTCTTAAATCCATGTGTATCATCTTGGGTAAAAGAGACTATGACTATAAAGCAAATGTCTTAGGAAAGGGGTTGTGAACGCTTTGTAGACAAAGACACACACACACATGCACAGTATTTTAAATGGAACTGTCTACAGCCCTCGCCGGTTACATAAACCCGGAGTGAAACATTTGCACATCTAGAGACGAGCTGAGAGAAAGGAAGAGAGTATGAGGCTCTGACTAGAAGAAATGTTCCTTTAATTCATCTGCATTTCCAGCATGACAATATTTCAAGGCCTGTGGGCATAAAAGCCACACAGGTAAATCTCCAAGGCCTAATTTAATGGTGAACTGAACAGAGAAACCTGAAAGAAAATTGCCTTTAGAAAAAGATGTTCTTTCAGCCAGTGTAGAAATTATCTTTGTGTGCTGGCTTTCACTGCTGCAGAGGTCCAACTGAAATGGCGATCAGAATTCTGATGAAGTCCCTTGTGATTTCTATTGTGAGTTTTCTCATTCTAATTCAACTCAAGATTGTCTTACAAGATATTATTGTCAGTAATAAATAAATCTGGCTGACCAGACCTTCAGAAACTGGGGCAAGATTCTGGGTTATTCAGTACCTAATGTTTCCAGTGGGTCATGACCTCATGGGTGTTTGCTTGATTTACAAATGGGGTTGCAGAGAAAACATTAAAACATCCTCTATTGTTTTATTCAGTATTAAGAAATATTGAAGCTGGGTTTTGTGTGAAATGTTACTAAGAGTTACATTTAGACAAGCCACATTTTACGTTTACGTGCTGTTTTAATCTGTTCACTACCCTGACGCTGCGATGGTGTCAGAATTCAACATTCGATACGGAAATACAAATTCTACAAATACTAACTGGCTTTCCTATTACAGTTGTTAAAAACCTTCTCATGTTGCCTTCAAACCTACTGAAAGGTCTGTTTTGTGTAGCAGCCGTCTGGATTTCCTAGATTAGTGAATACTTTTGACAGCATGGTGAGAGTTTTGGATTTGAGAAGCAGACAAAAATCATAAGAGCGGTAGAAAGCTTTTAAAGAGAAACAGAGCTCATCAGTGTGTTTATTATGAAATCAATAAAGATTTTACATTTTAAACTGAAACTCGGACGGACAGGGACGTTTTGGCTCTGACGTGCCATCTGACGAATTCCAGATGAACACAAGACAACCGAGTGATGATGTGAACAAAGTGAGAAACTAAATTAGAAATGCTCTCTTTCTAGCAGTGCAGAAGAACCCTAATGTGAGTTCATCCTGAACTGGATGGATCTCAAACTATTGATTACTGCTACTCTGGTCTGGATGTGAATCACGAAATCATCAGGGCGTGGATGAAATTTCATTTCCAGCTTTCTGCCCTGTCTTGACTAACATGTCTAGAGATTTTTTAACATCCATTATATAAAACTGCTCATTAAAAAAAATAATCATATAAAGTTTTCACATCAGCTTTTAATCACTTTCGGAATCTCTGGGTGTAATATGGGAATACACTCAGCACTCACGTTATTCACACCTAGGGGCAATTAATCATAGACAATCAACCTATTGACATGTTTTTGGGAAGCGGGAGGAAACCAGAGAACCCAGAAGAAACTCGAGGAGACCATGCAGACCTTCACACAAACACCCTGCACCATCGTTCCACTCTAGCTACTAATCTACATACAGAAATGCTACAAAAGAAAAATAACTCTGTGCTCAGAGAATTCACACTACCTGTGGGTTCAAAGAAAAAAAGCAAGAAAAACCAATGCATTATTTAGTTAACATTATTAGAGCTTTCAGATGCATGAGCAGAAATGATTAAAAAAATGCTTAGAAGGAATCATTACCAACTCACAAAGTGTTAGAATGATTCATGAATGTAGGCTTCAATAAATATACTACTAGATATATTCTCCACATAAAAAATCCCATGAAAGAGTCCTGTAGAGAGAACAGTAATTAAAGTGGCTTTGCAATGGTCTAAAAGTAGCTGCTGCGGTAAGTGAAGAGAGCTATCGGGGTCAGTATTGTGTTTAGACACAGAGGAGTGGCCCACTGAGAATGTGTGGGGTTTTAATTATGAGAGAATTGAGGAGAGATCTGCATAGGGAATAGCGATCAGTGTGGCACCCTTTCTGCCCACCGCAGGCTGGAGCTGTCTGAGATGAGATCATGTATTTCTGCACGGCTGCTGCGTGACGGCCGTATGCGCTCTACTTAGTTGTTTCATTTCTTTTATTTTTAGAGTAAAAACTTTCACAAGGTAGTTTAGACCTGAATTGTGCCATGACCTGAATTGTCTCACAAACGCACACCTTAAACGCTCTCTCTCCCACTTGTACTCTTTCTCTCTGTTGAGTAATTGTCTCAGAGTTGCCCACTATGCACCATACTCCTACACTATACGCTATGTACTTGACTATCCTGTCCCTGCATTTTTGTTTTCAAACTGAGTGGGAAGGAAATGTGGGTCAGTGACATGGCAAAATATCCTGCGCAGGAACAGTGGCCCATTTTACTCATCTCCAAAATGCCTCATCTAAATTTTTTTGTGCTTGGGTCAGCCGTTTTTTAAAATATTTGCAATGCTTCTCATCCCTTATTCATTTAGACGTTAGCACAAGCTAAAAGTTTTTAAAACAGGTGCAAGAGACAGGATTCATGGGACATTTCTGTCTGAAAATTAATGCAGAGGAAGATCACATGATTAAAACTTTGGAAACAGCCTGTAAAGGTAAAAATGTGAGGAGATGCATTAATAATGCCAATTGTGAATGGCTATGTTTCTCGACTGTCCAGCCAGTTCACATGCTACTGCAAGGTGTTAGCAGTGCCTGTTTTATACATTACATGGGCAATAAACAATATGTGCATTTATAATATAAACTGCATGTGTTGCAAGGCTTAAATTATACAAGCGTTCCTCTAGCAAAGCTTTAGATGGTGTCTTAATGGTGTTTTTTATTGAACTTTACATACTGTGCTAGGCCCTAGATGAAGAAAAATATTAGCAGTAATGCAATACATTGTTGAGAAACGATATGAAAATATTAGGAGAATAGCAGCAGTGTATTACATCATATCTTATCGATACAAGCTTTGGATGTTTTGCAGATTGCATAATAAAGTGGGATTTTTTTTTATCATAAAATACTGACTATGTTACATGCAGTGCACAAAACATTTAAACTTAATCAATCCCACGCTCCCTTTCCTGAACAAGTCGAACCAGTTGCCAAGAGAGTCGATGGGGATGCTTCCCACTTCACTCAGTAGTGAAAACACTTCCCCTGAACATACTGCCTTTTACAATCTAATAGACTCACATACTGTCATACCAGCGTATTGGCTGGATAAAAACAGCACTAGCTACGTTCAGCAGGTTGCAGGAGATATAAAGTTCCCTTAGTTCTTTAGAGTCTGGTCTACTTTGGCTTCCCGGTGCGCTACGACACTGACGGCCAGAGAGTCATAGACCAAAACATTATAGTATGCCAAACACACCAAAGCCCAATGCTTCAAACACACAGCTTTAATATCACACCAGTGAAAAAACCATCTCATTATGTGTAAATTATTTTACTTATATGCTGTAGCACATCACACCATCCAACTGCTTTTAAACCACATATATTTTTGCTCATATCATGCACCCCATTACATTTTTTTAACTACATTCTATCGATTTGTTTGTATAGATCCATGGCTATATTTTAGAACAGTTGACGGTCACCAGCCCCTCTTCCTGAGGAACTAGCTACTCTTCCACCCTTAACTGAGGTTTTCTGCAGTGACCCAGAAATCTCACTCAGGCAAAGCTCCACAAAGGAACCCAGTGCACTGACCTGCGCTGCTCCTCACCATGCTCTCCTGATGGAACAGTCAGACACTCATCCATGTGACCATGCAACAACCGCAAGACGTCTCCACCAATCAGGAAACCTACAATGGAGAGAAGAGAGGAGAAGAACAGAGAAGAGAAGAAAAAAGAGAAGGGGAACAGTGATTGGAAGTGTGTGTGTGTGAGCAGATTTAGCTTGGGTGAATCTGGTAATATGGTATCTTGCTTGAACTCATTCCCCTTTTCTCTCTCACCCTGAGCGACCTCGCTCCCCGAGCAGATTGGTGCTACGCTCCACAGAGTTTGCTGGAAGGCAGCATCCACATGCAAACTGCCACTGCCATACGACAAGTGCTAGAGAGAGAGAGAGAGATGAAAAGGAAGGATATGGATGTTGGGGAATATCAGCAGACACTAACACACACACACACAAAGTCGTTTTTCAGTGACTCACCAGGTACCGCTCGGAGGACACACTGACCAGGATGAGGTCATCACCTACACGCACCTTTTCCCCTTCTGATCTTTGCTTAGAGGCAGGATGTATAGTCCACCAGCATGCTTCACCTACACACACACACACATCCTGTATCTAGCTTTACTCTGAAAGTGTGGAGCTGATTAATTAGTAGCTTTAGATGAGCAGTACCTGTCGTGTCTTCTTGAAGTCCTACATCAAAGGCAAGTTTATCTGTCGATGAGCGCGATGTGGACAAACAGCAGAGGTACTGGACAAAGGCAGGAGTGTAAACTCATAGCAGAACTCCATAAAGTACATAAACAGCCACACAAACCCGAAACTGTTTCACACGTGCTCCAAAACACATCTGGCTCCATAACACTATTCAACATGGCTATATTAAAAAAAAAAAAACTAATATGCAACTGGAATCATCTTTTATTTGACAATTTCATCTTCGAGTCTGCCTGAGTGTAAAGCTTTTGTTGAGAAAGATTCAGCTTCTTTGGCTGCTGCTACTCCTTTTAGCTCTAATAGATATTAGTGTGTCATGCAGTGTCGGAAATCAGAAAAGCAAGTCTTTGTGAGGTCCTGAACACCTCTACAGAGTGTGACATGAGTGTATAAAGCTACCTTACATGAACTACAACTGAATCCAATGCTAAACAAAGTAAGTTCTGACTATATTTAGGGTAAATGGTACGTAATGACCATTTCATTTAAAGTCAAGTCATTACTTTCTTGATAGAGAGCTTAGAACTACTATCAATAACTGGGATTTGATTCCTGTCCGAATCTGCCATGTCAGTAATGCTTAACTGTCTGGAATGATTACACTGTATTTTACCTTCTACAGTATGCCTATATGGCCAAAGGTTTGTGGACACCTAAACATCACTCCCATACATCCCATTCCAGATTTATTCATCCATTATAAGCTCCACTCTTCTGTGAAGGCTTTCCATTAAATGTTGGAGTGAACCTGTAAGGGTTTTTGCTCATTCAGCTGCAAGGGCATTAGTGAGGTCAGGAGCTGATGATGAGGTCTGGGATGCAGTCTGTGTTCCAGTTTATCTCAAAGGTGTTCAGTGGGGCTAAGGTCAGGGCACTTGAATACTTCCACTCCATGTCTTCATGGAGCTGGCTTTGTGCACAGGGATACTGTCATGCTTGAACAGGTTTGGGCTTCTTAGTTTCAGTTAGAGACATTATAATGCTTCAGTACACAAAGACATTATAGGCACTGTGACGGTCAGGGGTCCACAAACTTTCAACCACAAATGTAAATATGCCATCCAAATTCACGAGGTAAGGAATAATTTAGCTCTTTAATTTATCTTCTCCTATCAAACCAAACAGAAGGCAGAGTATTATCAGAGTAATATAGATGACATTTAAAAAGACTTTGTTGGGGTTTAAATGCAGGATATTGAGATCTAGCTAACTACAAGGATGGGGGTATAAAGGACACCATAAGCTTTGTTGAGAAAGAGATCCCATGCAAATTATTATTATTATTATTATTAATTATTATAGATGTCCCCTGTTACGTTTAAATTTACATGGAAATGTAGTCCTAAAGCAGAATTTAAATACTCTTTACCTATTTATTCTATCTATTTTATCAACTATAAATAAGTCTTGCAATCCACTGCAGCATGACTTCCTCTAATAGTGTGCTCAGTGACACACACACACACACGCTTGACTCACCATTCCACTGTAAGAGTGCCTGAGTAAGACAGCATGGCCGTAGAGAAGAGTGCGATGACCTCCGCCCTGCGCTGTCTATAAGAACACACACACATACACACATTTACACAAAGGGGAACATTAACAGGATTTCAAATCAGGTTTATTTAAGAGCTTCACCAGCAGAAAAACGATGTTTAGAGTACATGGGCAGAGGGTTTCATCTGGTTGGAGAAAACAGCTGCAGGTGAGAGTCATAACAGGAAGAAATTTCAAACAATCCTCCAGCGTTTTAGAACCTAATGCTTATCCAATGCACCTGCGGCATATGTGTGATTATTGCAAACAAGCACTTCAGAGACAGCAGATAAACATCCCTTTAAACCTATCTGCAGCTGTTTCCTATCCAGCTGATTAGCCAACTACACACTACAGCTAGCATCGCTATGCTCTCTTTCTCTCTCTCTCTCTCTCTCTCACACACACACACACACACAATAAGGGACTATGGGCTATTGATTAAGACAATACTGAATATGGATTATTTGTGAGAAATCTGTCTTGAGGGTGATAACAAGTGCAGCCCTGAAACACTTAATCAGATTAAAGGAAATTAGTTCTTGATTGTCATTTTATTAGTTATTGACTGTAGCTGGCCTGCTACACTGAACACCCTGTCACCACAGCGTAGCACTGACATGTACTGACATTAATACCACGGCGATGGCACTTGGTCTTAAACAGACACTGGGAAAAGGTTGTCACATTCACCGTGCATAGGAATGAGATTTAGTCTCTGACTCTACACCTACTGTTATATGGTTAGAGACTAAATCTCATCATTCCTATGCACAGTGAGTGTGACAGTTATACCTAATAAAGTGCCCTGAAACACACACACACACACACACACACACACACACACACATAGAGACCATATATACATTCCTTTCTTGTCTTTAACTTCTTATAGGTAGTCTAATAAGAGAGACAAACCTGGTTGTCATTAACAAAACAGCAATCAGACTAAATGGAATATTTCACCAGTGACTTTTTGTATTTATAAAAGAGCAATACTAAATATTTGCTATCCGTCTAGAGTTACATTTAATGTTTCGGAAAGTCTGCAAAACAGCTGTCCTGTTCCTGGCTGACGGATGTAAAAAATCTGACGTGGTCTTCTGCTGTTGTAGCTCATCTCCGTCAAGGATTGACGTGTTGTGCATTTTGACATGCTTTTCTGATCACAGCAGTTGTAAAGAGTGGTTATTTGAGATACTGTAGTTTTCCTGTCAGCTCAAACCAGTCCAGTCATTCTCTTCTGGTTAGATATCCCACACACTGAATGTTGAAACTCTATAGACCGCTGTGCATGAAATTCCCAGGAGATCAACAATTTCTGAAACGTTCAAACCAGCCTCTCTGTTCCATAGTCAAGGTCAGTGAGACTACATTCTCCCACCATTCTCATGTTTTAATTGAACCTGTATGATTTAATGATTAGCACTGCTGTTACATGATTGGCTGATTTATGTATACAACAGTGTGCAGGAACTTAGAGAATGATATGAGTGACATAAAATATGATATTAAACAGAAACTTCTAAAGGCAGTGGTTATTAACAGAAATAGAGATGATAAAAACACACACAGACACACAGACAGAAACAGACGCACTCAGACACAGACAGATACACACAGTCTTACCTTCATCATAAATTTCTGCATGGCATGAGAAAAAAAATAAGTATAAATATTGTTAATAATGAAAAATGCAACTGAATCGTGCCAGATAAGATAACATATGGCTAAAAACAGCATAAATACATAGCTGTTTTTTTTCTCTTTGCCCCAAGAAGGTGTTTGATGACATAAAATTGCCCTTTAAAGGAAATATTTTGCCAAAGAAATCTGTCTGATTGACTATTTGGTGTAAGTGGAAAACTGTATGTATTATATATTGCTTAAATGTCTCTTAAGAACTACATAAAGCAGTGTTCTAAGGCTTTGCAAAAAAAATTTAATTAGCACATTTCCCTAACCTTTGCAAAAATGGTGTTACATTATGAGCTCGGGCTCTTATGAGGCTTAACTGTGCAATGCTTCTACCTCTCTACTACCTTACAAAGAGATGGGTGTTATTGTCTTTACAAAAAAAAACTGCTTATTAAAAGGGAGAAATCAGGAGATCGTGAAAAAAGTGCAGAAGCATACAGTAGCAGGAGATATTGTAGACGCTGAAAATGAGTAGGAATAGCTGGGCATGTCTTGGAGCCTGTACGTGAGCTTTATTACATGGATTTCACAGTAGGTCCTCAATTAAGATAACCAACACTGGCAGTGAAGATTTTAAGCATAAAACAAATATATTAAGATTCTCTAAAAGCATGTCTAGTGGTGTCATACAGCTTGATCTGTTAAATGTATGAACATATACAAATGCCTCATATCTCCAAGCTTGTCCAATCAGAGCCTTTTCCAGACACAGACTCAATAACATGCCCAACTTTCCATATTATACTGCTGCCTTTACATGCTTATTGGAGTCTTTTTCTTCAATTCAGAAAATAATCAAAAAAGTACTAAAAGTAAGCAGTAATACCAATCAAACCCTGAAACTGTCATTTCCTCCAGTCTAGTGCAAAGTCAGAATTGCTTTCTGAAGCGTCCACTAATAATTAAAATCCGATGTGATGTTCATAAGATCTTAACGACATGCCTTCTGTGGTCTGTGACCCTCAAACAGACCCTGATCAGGGTAGACAAGCAGACATGCAGCCATCTGCCAAGCGAGTCAATAAGAGTCAAGAAGTGACACAGTAATGAACCAACACAAAAGAGCAAGGGCAGAAGGCGATGCGATTTAAAGGGCACTAAGCAATGTAATGCAACATAAAAGCATTGGCTAGAGTAGAATGGGAGACATTTAACGGGATGCAGAAATGGCGCTAATGCTTTTTCCTGCCGCTCTGATCCACTTTATATAGTGACACGCGTTTTCAAAAATCCCAAGGCTCACTATGAACTCCTTAAAAATGAGAAGTGTGTACACTCCATGCTCTTTCCATTCAAGCCTCAATAAGACAGAGGTGAATGTGATTTCTTTTGGTAGGAGGCATTCCTGTTTCGTTTCAACACATTAATCATGATTGTGTGCCTCGTACACCTCCCATTACTGAGCCACCTGCAGATTCCCTTCACATACTGCTTCCGTGCAACAAAACCGCCAACACTGCCCACACCTCTCTCTGATGAAATGTGGTGAAATATGTGGTTTTCGATATGTTCTAAAGCTAGCTCTGTCAGTTGTATAGATAGTGTACTAACCTGGCTTTGTTGCCATTGGAGTCATACAGCAGTCAGGAAACTACAGAGCAGTGTATAGAGCATTGCTTTAAGTATATCTCTAATAGTTTGCATGTGTAGCTAGCTAACATTAGCTTAGCAAGACACCATTTTATCCAAACCTACAAAGACAGAGCAGTAACGAGGATACTCAAATCTAAACACAGAGTATGTTAAACTGGTATATATTTGGAAGAAGCAGGTCAGTAATACGAGGTATAGGAGTTACAGACTGATGTTTGGTTGAAGGACGAGAACTAAGACAGTGCACACGGATCCTGGAACATGTCCTATTCAAAAATGATAATAATGAGTATCATTTTGGCTCATTTACATTTCAGACATGTAGAGGAATGATTTTGTATGATGAATGATTTGTGAATAAACACAAAAACGGGATGATTTTATGAAATTTTATTTTCAGACAATATTCTGGGTCAATTCTGTCATGTTTCTAGCTACTGCTAGAGTCAAT
Source organism: Hemibagrus wyckioides (assembly GCF_019097595.1). NCBI lineage: Eukaryota > Metazoa > Chordata > Actinopteri > Siluriformes > Bagridae > Hemibagrus > Hemibagrus wyckioides. The sequence goes on from NC_080722.1 coordinate 6,844,534, forward strand.
TTTATTTCTATCCATGGTCAAGCACAATGTAAATTCACAGGATGAAAGCCATTTGCTTCACACACTTTGTTTCGCATTATGCATATATGCAAGGCCAGCTAGCCAGTAAGATGTTTCTGGTCAGCTTAGTGCGCAATATATTCAATATCTCTTCCACGGTCCATGGGCAACACATCCTCAGGCTGACACTGTGAACCTAGGTGCCTGAGAAGATATTGCTGCTTTCTGTGTGTGTGTGTGTGTGTGTGTGTGAGTGCCTATGTGTAGCTCATCTTTGATGCAGAATATTGCCTGAAAGATGACTGGCAGGTGAACAGGGTTGTCAGAGCTGGCTGATGCTTTGCGTGCATAAAAATGCAGACATACCCATTTTTCCACATCTACTTGCTGTGGAAATGAGGAGAGGCAAAACAAAGAAGAGGCAAAAAAGACGTAAGAGGACTTAATCCCACATTGCTCAGAACAATTCTATTAGAGAAACAGAGAATGGGCTCTGTCAGCAAGAAGGGCATGCTGTAGGGCTCAGAGATGCAGGGCTGAGGTTTGCATCCAAGCTCTGGCCAATCTCTAGAGGGGGTTTTGGGGTTATCAGCGAGGTGCTGCGCTCAAGGGAAAGTACCTTTAGTTAGGTAAACATACTTGAAGAAGAGAATGATGAAGTGCACCAACTTAAGGACATTTGCTGTATTATTTAGTGAAGAAAAATCTTTCACTATGAAGTTTAATTAATCAATTTCTTAAAATTCTAGAAATACATCTTCATAAGCATTAAACTGATGTTAATATTATTATTATTTTTAACTTTTTTTTATTGTGTAGCTTATGTTTTATTTATGAATTATTCTCCATTATTATATGAATATTTAATAATTATTTTTCAACACTGATTTTTTTTTCAGTCTACAGATGTATATTCAGGACTGAGTTATTTAGTCTGATTAGTAGCTAAAATAAATAAATAATTAAAAATGCTGACCCCAACCCTGCTGGAATCAGACACCCCATCCGATGCCAGAGCAAACGCTTGGCAACAACGCAAAAAATAAAAATAAATCAATACAAAGATGAGAAACAGCTTTGCCCACCACTGTAATGATCAACATTTTGATGAAGTCATGATATATATTCATCAAAGCAACACAGAATTCACTAGGTTATTAAAACAAGAGATAACACGACCACTACCAAAGCATGAAAGATGGTTAGTATTGCAAAAGATTTGGAGACATATTAGTTGCTTTCAGGTTAAAATGTGCTGCAGTGAGAATGAAGCATATGAAGAGTGAAAAACCAAAAGCAGTTAAATCTTTAATGACGGCTCAGTGTGTCTTGTGTACATAAAGCTGTGTCACCACAAACTCTTCACATCTAACAATAATCTATATAATAATATATTCATAGGGCTCTGTAATGGTTGAAAGTGATGGATTGTCAGAGAGCATGTTGGCAAAATAACAAAATGTACACAATTCTGTGTGCACCCTAACTGTTATCAGTCAGCTACAATAATTGGTGTGAAATGCTGGCTTCTATAGTTTTGTACTGGAGATACATCTGAATCCAGGTTTTCAGTAGTCACAGTGAGATGTTGATGAGGTTTAGGAAAGAGTGTGTCTCCATGCAAACTTCACTGTGTACTTCAGTCCCAGGAATGTTCATTCTTGTTATTTAAACAGCTTATATATATATAATATATATATATATATATATATATATAATACTTTATATATATAAAGTATTATTACTAGCTTAACCAGCTTAACAATAGATATAGTTAACTTCAAATAAGTTGTTTAGATTTTTCTTTCTATCTTTTAGATAGAAGTCAGTGATTGGGTGAAAATAAAAAGCTGTTTTTGGCTTCGAAAACCGGTGCTCAAATTTCTTTCAAGGTCTTGTCATGGGCATCTGTGACCTGACGTAAGAGCAAGAGGGCAGAAAGTGCTTTCATCCGAGTCTGCTGGCTGACTAATTTATGAAGAAAATCTGGGGAACAAAATTAATAAATCTAACTGTAGTTCCAATGAGACTAGGTGAACTTCACTGCATTTTGTGTGAAACAGCTTCTTTAGTGCAACTAAAAATGAAAAAACTTCTCTCATCGAGCTAATATCCTCATACGACTTTTCATACCGCTGGTATAATGTTGACTCATTCCTTCCTTCCCACTCTCAGTCACTCATGCTTATGCATGGATCTCAGCATATCTGCCACCCTGCTCGACATGTATGGCAGCTCATGTCCAGAAACTAAATTCCATTAAGACTGAAATACTGTACACCGATCAGGCATAACATTCTGAGCACTGACAGGTGAAGTGAATAAGTGAATAAGACTGATTATCCCCTCATCATGGCACCTGTTAGTGGGTGGGATATATTAGGCAGTAAGTGAACATTTTGTCCTCAAGTTGATGTGTTAGAAGCAGGAAAAATGGACAAGTGTAAGGATTTGAGCGAGTTTGACTGCCCAAATTGTGATGGCTAGACCACTGGATCAGAGCATCTCCAAAACTGCAGCTCTTGTGGGGTGTTCCCGGTCTGCACTGGTCAGTATCTATCAAAAGTGGTCCAAGGAAGGAACAGTGGTGAACCGGAGACAGGGTCATGGATGATGATCATTCATACACATGAGGAGTGAAGGCTGGCCCGTGTGATCCGATCCAACAGACAAGCTACTGTTGCTGAAGAAGTTAATGCTGGTTCTGATAGAAAGGTGTCAGTGCATAATGGGTCAAGGCTGCTTTGGTAGCAAAAGGAGGGCCAACACAATATTAGGCAGGTGGTCATAATGTTATGCCTGATTAGTGAATATACACCAAGGTGCATCGCCATTATAAGTTCACATTGGAGAACTCCTGCCAGTGTACACAGCCAACCTTCTCTCCTTCTGGGCAATTCTATCTACCGAGGCCACTCAGGTGCTTGCTCAGTAAGACTGGGCTACTGCAGCTCATTCTTAGCAGGAACATGTCACTGATCCAGAATGCAGCTGCTCAACTTCTTGTTCCCTCCACATGTTTCCAGTAGCTGCCCACATCAGATCTAAATTCTTGGCCACAAAATCAAACAGAGATCTAGAAATCCTACGGACCTTAGGGCCTCTAACAAGCCTTGACTTGACCTGCCATCCCCTAAGGTATGAACAAGACATGTCGCATCTCTCTGGCACACAGTGGTGAAATAAAAGCCCTGGCTGTCTGAACAGCAGAGACACAGTCTATCTTCAGGCAATGAGTAAGCTCCAAGCTTTTTCACAAAGAATGTAAAAAGCCTTGTGCACTCTTCATAGTTGATCACACAAACATGGTTTTAGCTTAAGTGTATTCCAAGTCTCAAACCTATGTAACTAACACATCTGTGATGAAGGCTATAAAGCAACATTAAGTGTTTCTGCTAAATGCTGCACATGTACAAATAAACGTTAAACGTATTTCTCTGCCGCTTGGAGCTATCCTCTCCTCCTAGCCTCTCTTTCACTCATTATTGATCCCTCATGTGTCAGCTCCAGCAACGCTCCAGTGGTGACTAATAAATGAAAATGTTTGCTGATTTCAGGTGGGTAATTGCTCACAGTGACTGGCAGTGAGATCTCATTACCCAGTTATCGTTTCATAAATGACTCCGCTTCACCTTTTAAGCTGAGAGACAGCTCTGAACACACACACACACACACACCGTCTCACATGAAGTGCCTCTTCTGAGGAAGGTAATTGCTGAATTAATTAGAATTTTTTATTAACGCCATTATTGTTTCACCTGAGTGGAGAGACAGGTGTCTTTATGAAATATGAACTGTCTCTGATTTTTTCCCAGTACTTTTTTCCACTTTAATAAACTGAAAACTTTTATTTTCACACACTGCAAGTAGAGTGATGAAAACAGAAATGTTTGATTTTCAATCATTTGAAATCCTGAAATGGAAGAAACTCTTGGGCAACTAGCACTCCATTTGATTAGTCAAAAGCAGTCTTGCTCATGTTATAACACTATTAGCAAGCCTTTACATTTCTGCCTCTATCTCTACCTAGCATAGTGAAGCTAGCCAGCTTAAAAACAGCTACACTATATTGCCAAAAGTTTTGGGACACCCCTCCAAATCATTGAATTCAGGTGTTGTTTTTCAGGGGTTGGACTTGGCCCCTTAGTCCCAGTGAAAGGAATGGTGAAGACATAACATTAATGTTATGTCTTCACCATTAGCTGACATTAAGCAGCTATTAACAAGCATGCAAACATTAGAAGTATTTTAGAGTGATTAAACCTACATTCAGTAGCAAGCAGTAGAACATTAGATACTCACTTGTAATGAAGGATGCTTGGTTTTAAGCATTAAAAAAAGCATAATATTTATTTAAAGCACTGAAATGTTTTTTCATCTATCAGTCTGGGGAGCAGAATGAGTATGTATGTATGCTATTGTGATTGAAAAAAGAAACAGGTCTTGAACCTCCCACTGATATGTTTATTATGATTATTAGTAGTGGTCGACAACACTGTAAGCAAAAACATTACCATAGCATTACCATTACATTATCCACAGAACTGGTGAGGAAAGCAGTGTTAGCGAGGAACCGTTTTGATTGGCTAGCATTAAATAAATCACAAAAAAATTACAACCTCGCATCAACGTGTTAAGTACCTGTTAGGAGGACATCAAGTGTTTCCAATTTGCATATTAATGGATATCCTTGGTGCATTCTTTATGAGAGCATAGACGTTGTAACGTTCTTAAACCACCGCTCACGGTTTCTTGGCCATTACAGTGCATTCGGAACAATTTATTATTCTATATAGATTACTTTAATAGTTTAAAAGTCTTTTTCACCATTTAAAAGTCTAATCCACCTTTGTTGAATTACTGACAGCCTTTAATTTGGCTAAATCACAAGGAAGGAGTGCATGAGTTACTTTCTACTGCATGTAGAGAGCGAGAGAGAGTAAGAGTGAGGTTGTGTGTGTTAAGAATGTGTTTGTGTGTGTGAGTGTGTGTGTGTGGGTGGGTGTTTTGGCGCAGTCCTTACAATTCTCTTGGACTCAGTAAAATTACGCTCACTGTGGTGTCTCTGTTTCCTCTAATTCACATCATTCATCCAGCTCAAGTGTGCACACACACACACACACACACACACACACACACACACAATGCAGTATGTAGGTTTCCACCTGATGTCATCCTCTCTCTTCATCTTTCCTCTCCGTTCTTTACCTCTGTGTATGAAAGGCTTGTGCACGTGTAGCAATTCCCAAATCAAGCAACACAATTCAAAATCGTAAAAGAAGAGAAGATGGGGAGATGAGGGGGTGGGGGGGGGGTAAGAGGAGTGGAAGAGATAGGAAAGAGGAGAGGAGGAGGGGGAAGAAGAGGAGTGGAGGGGGTTGGGAGAAGAGAAGAGATGGGGGAGAGGAGAGAAAGTGTTTGGAAATGTCTTTTGGTTGAAAATTGCTGTCTCACAAGGATGCTTGGCCATCCCTCTCTCTCTCGCTCTCTCTCTCTCTCTCTCTCTCTGTTATTTTCCATGTTCTGTTATTTCCTCATTAGGACTGGCCAATGACAAAAGTAGAGCTCAAATTCTCTCCCACTCATTTTCCATGATTTGTTTTCTACTTTATGAGCACTGATCAGTGACAAGAGCAGAAAGTACCTGCCTCACAATTCCTCTCTCTCTCTCTCTCTCTCTCTCTCTCTCCCCATTTTTGTTATGGTAGGTTGGATTCAAATGTCAAATCAACAACTGTCCAAGTTAAAAGAGGAAAAATAAAAAAAAGGGAGGCATGGATACTGACGCAGCACGCCCAAGTCTAAACCCACAGTGTGTGTCTGTGACAGTGTGACTGGACTACTGATGCACAAGAAGCAGAGCAGGGTGTGAGCATCAGAGCATTGTGTAGACTCCCAGACTAACTCAAAAGCAGGAAATAATTCAACTGTGATCCACCACGCTAGTGCCACTTAAAGAACGCTAAGATCTGAAACAACATCTGTTAAAAAAACAACAACAAATGTGCATTCTAGCTGTTACCTGTTGATGTCACAGTGAGCAACCAATCAGCGGCTTTAAAACCCCACCCACAGGTGCACAGTGTAGCCCCTCCTCTCTCCCTCACTTTCTACTCTTTCATCCTTTTTGCTGTCCATTTGCTTTTTCCACGTTACTTAATTCTTCACTTTCTAACCTTTCCCTCTCTTGGTCTTTCCATTCTGCACTGTATTTTGTTTGTATATATATATAGCCATGTGACACCAGATATCTTCTTCATATATCTTTCTGCACTGGTGTGTCCACTGTGGTACGATACGGTAATCATAGGTTGAATGCTCAGGGATTGCACTTAAGCTGTTTATCATCATAGTTTAGTCCAGTTTGTCCTTTTAAGACAAAAAGCTGCATATTCCAAGTGACTGATAGCAAGGCATTTATTAGAAAATATGTTTAAAAGAGCATTACATTTAACTGTTTTTTTCTACAAAATGTCACAGTGATATTTTTAGTTGAATATGTGTTCATTAAACATTCTATGTTCTAAGTGAATGTGGATTAAAACAGAACAAAATAAGACCTTTTTCTAAACAGCACAACCTGGGTGATTAATGTGTCTTTGATGAAGGGATATAGACTAGAAGAGAATGTATTAGAGGGGAGATTATGTTACCCAGCTGAGGCAGGGGCGGTTAGCATGCTAGGTGTCACTTACCCCCTCGGCCTTCTCCTCTGTGTTGGCCAGCATCTCCTGAAGAGCACGCACGGATAAGGACTGCTCCAGCACAAATGTGCATATCGACAGGTCTGGAGGAACATTCTGGAAACAGAGAGATATTGCAGGTCAGTTTAGTCATATCAATTCATCAAACAGCTGAAATAATGTGGAGATGGTGGAAGAGGGATTGTTTCAAACACTCGTTCATTCAGTCCTTGTGTCATCTTAATTTTGACATGAGACATGAGACGATACTGACACTAATAAACAATTACATTTTATTCCATTCAATTTTATATATAAATATATATATATATATATATATATATATATATATATATATATATATACACACACACACACACCGATCAGACATAAAATAACATTAGAACAGAGAGGTGAAGTGAATATCACTGATGATCTCCTCATCATGGCACCTGTTAGTGGGTGGGATATATTAGGCAGCAAGTGAGCATTTTGTCCTCAAAGTTGATGTGTTAGAAGCAGGAAAAATGGACAAGTGTAAGGATTTGAGCGAGTTTGACAAAGGCCAAATTGTGATGGCTAGACCACTGCATCAGAGCATCTCCAAAACTGCAGCTCTTGTGGGGTGTTCCTGAGCTGCAGTGGTCAGTATCTATCAAAAGTGGTCCAAGGAAGGAACAGTGGTGAACCGGCGACAGGGTCATGGGCGGCCAAGGCTCATTGATGGGTGGCATGTGTGGTCCGATTCAACAGACGAGCTACTGTTGGTCAAATTGCTGAAGAAGTTGTATGAATGTTGTCAGAATACACAGTGCATGACAGGTCAGGGCTGTTCTGGCAGCAAAAGGAGGACCGACACAATATTATGCAGGTGGTCATAATGTTATGCCTGATTGGCATATTGTTTTCAATATAATAAAAGTTAACAAACTACTGTCATCACGCTCCTCCAGCTGTCTGACATCCATCTTAAATGCAAAAGAGGTCACAGTAATTTAATTGTACAGATCAGGAAAACATTTATGATTTTTCTACAAATCCAAAACAGATCCCTCCCCCAGCACAACACACTGCTTTAAATGTGTGTGAGACTTACATCAAGCACGGCACACAAGCCTTGATTTTATCCAGCATTTCAGATGTGCCAGCTGCAGTAGAAACTGGAGCATGAGTATATACAAAGGTATGGTTTGCCTCACTTGAATAATGTGTGTATTATATTACTTCAGCATTATTTTTTCCAAGTGACCAAATGAAACAAAGCTGTAGGATTTGTTTGACACGTGTGCCATAAAGCTTCCTTCTGATTATATATTAAGTAAACATGCTTCAGTGCAGTTAGGTTCCCACTAGCACTGCGTGCTCTGTATGCTACTACTGCGTGCTCTGTATGCTACTACCTTTGCTGTTGCAGTTGCAGAGTTAGGGGTCATAATGAATGTCAAATGGAAATATAGGAGCAGCAAATTCATCTAGCTAGTATTTTGTATCATAGTATTCAGGACAATATTCTATCTCATGCCTAATTCATGAGGATGTACATATTTCTGAATTTTTTGGAGGATTCCTTTGTTAGCTAGCTCTAGTCATGTCTCAGTTGATAGACTAAATGAACACAGGGCACATAATGGATGTTTAATAACAGACTAATTGACCAATAGCCCAGTCTTATTATGCAATAAAGACCCCATCCTCAACTAAATCATAAAATGTTTTTTTTTATTGTAGAAGTGATCTGCTATTAGCTAAGATCTGTACAACTGCTTATGTGCCAATTTTCAACAAGAAACTGCGCACAGATTCCAGTATATGTACTATGTGAACGATTGTTTGGACCTGCTTGCATTATTTAGATAATCTTCGTTCCTATTACGAGAAGGAGATTTATCCTCCTGTCCCAAGCCGACCCCTTTCCAGTTGCTTTTATTGATTTGTGTACAGAGGATAAAGGATGGCCATGATGGATTGTGAGCGGAGGAGTCAGGAAAACTGAAATTCTCATAATTCCTCCCTCATCTGTTGTCAGTCCCTCCTTCTATCGACTGCTTCATTTGTTCTTTTTATTTCAATTTTTTTAGATGAGATGAGGTTTTATTTGTGTAAGCTACATTAGCAGCATATCTCATTCAGTTCATCTTCAGTCATTACTTTATCTTGGTCAGGGAGGTGGTGGACCTGGATAGAGGCTGGAATACACCCTGGACACCAGTCCATCACAGAGCAATCACACACACACACACACACACACCAAGAGCATTTCTGAGCAGTCAATCCAACTAATCCATTTTTTAGACAGAGCAGAAAGACAAACTCAGCACACAGGCCACAAACACGTGTCTGTTATAGTCATATGTTCTTTTTAACTGGGGTGGTGTGGAAAAGCAAAACACAACAGAGAACTTGAGGTAGGAGGTAAAATACATCACCCGCAGGTCACAGACCTTGTTTTGTTCAATCAATCATTTTTTTTGAGAACTGGCCATCAGGAGCCCAGCCACAGTGGTCAAACTAAAAGCCCTCTCAGCCTAATTTTAACCAAGTACTCACGGACCAGCACTCAGCAGTAGCTACCACTACTAGTGCTAGTTTGTAGCCATTATGACATACACTATATGTGTGCGAAAAGTATGTGGACCCCTCACCATGACATGCACTTATTCAACATCCTATTCCAAATGCACTGCATTAATATAGAGTGCAGTGGGGTTGAGGTCAGGGCTCTGTGCAGGACACTCAAGTTCCTCAGTCCAAACTTGAAAAACCTTGTTTTCATGGAGCTTTGTGCACGGGGCATTGTTATGCTGGAACAAGTTTGGGCCTCTTAGTTCCAGGGAAGAGAATATGGGGTAATAGTCATATAAATGCATTTGGCCATGTTGTGTATCTAGTCAAACAGAGCAAAAAAAAAAAAAAAATACCACTGCTAAATATCTGTTCTACATATGCAGTCACGGGCTATTGTTTCTTGTTTTGGACACCATAATGCTAACACCAAGATGATATGCATTACCACCAGTATGTAACAGACAACTGTGTAAGTGTGCTTTACTTTGTGTGACGGAGACATCAATAAGGTAAGATAACTAGGATACATGGTGGACAAATGAAGCAGGGGTGGACAAATAAGCCATTTTATAGCTAGCCGACTGGCCATTGCGGTGTCTAGTCCCATGGTTTGTTTTTCTGAAAACCTAACAGACTAGACTTAAATCATGTCTATACCCACTTTATTCCTAATTAGGGTCACGGGGATCTGCTGGAGCCTATCCCAGCACACATTGGGCAAAAGGCAGGGGTGCACCCTGGACAGGTCACCAGTCCATGACAGGGCCACACATATAGACAGACAACCACACACACACTCATGGACAATTTAGAATTATCAATCAACCTAATGGACTGTGGGAGGAAACCAAAGTACCCAGAGTAAACTCACGCAGGCACAGAGAGAACATGCAAACTCCACACAGAAAGGCCCTGCCTGTTTGAACCCGGGATTCAAACCCAGGACCTTCTTGCTGTGAGGCAACAGTGCCAAGCCTATTAGTTACAATCTAATAACTAACATATGGTGAGCTAGTTAGCTAGTTAAGTGAGTTAACACAGACAAAAGACAAGGACAATTAGGTAAACTATGATTAAGACTAATCAGGTTAAGTGAAAGACATGGAGAGAAACAGATACCTTTGAATTAGAGGTGGACTCCAGAAAGCAGAGTCGGTTCCCGAAGCCCTCGGCAGCCAGACAGAGCTTCTGCTGCTCCTTATGCAGTGTAGCAGAACACTGTAACACCACCTCATCATCCTAAAGAAAGAAAACACACACACACACACAATTACACCTGTCAGCCTTATAAATGCAGAGGTTAAGCAGTGACATTTCTCATGCCTTTCATTGTATCATCATCAGTGTCAAGCAAAACTGTAAACAGCAAATAACAAAAAAGCAAATAACTATTTTTCTCTGTCCATGACAGATGCAGTAATTTAATCAGTGACTCATGACTCAAGTCTTAATCTACAATGAATTCAGACACCAGCTTAAAGTAATTTTATCAAAACTAAAAAATATAGAAAGGTAATATAAAGATTTAAAATTGACGCTGCGATAAAATTACGCCATAAAATGCTTTTCTGAAATATCACGATCTTTATCTTAATACATTATTACATTAAAAATGATTTAATGATAAAAACTGTGTTGTAATAATGTGAATACTCAAACTTTACAACAATTAAATATTTAAAGGTTTTTACATTTTTTTTTCACCCTTTTAGTCTCAATACTAAGGTTCTTTTATTAAAAAATATAAATCTGGTAGACAAATATAAATCAGAAAGCGTTCTTCTTTTTTCATGCAACGCTACAGGCAATTTCTGCATTTGAGAATACTGACATTATTTATTTATCATATCACCTACACCTATTAAACCAGCAGTTTAGTGTTACTTCCAGGCATTTGTAAAAGTCTACAATTAACTTTTTTAAGGCAAAATGATCTTTTCTCTCAATCAATTAATAATTTTTCCCCATGTATTCATCCATCCATTGTCTTTACCTGCTTATTCCTAATTAGGGTCACAGGGGTCTGCTGGAGCCTATCCCTGCACACATTGGGTGAAAGGCAGGGGTACACCCTGGACAGGTCACCAGTCCATCACAGGGTCACATATAGACAGACAACCACACACACTCCCAGGCAATTTAGAATTACCAATCAATCTGATGTACATGTTTTTGGACTTTGGGAGGAAACCAGGGTACCCAGAGTAAACCCACGCAGGCACAGGGAGAACATGCAAACTCCGTGCAAAGTCCTGAACCCAGGACTTGAACCCAGGACCTTCTTGCTGTAAGGCAACAGGGCTAACCACTAAGCCACCATGCCCCCACCCCACATATTCACAAACAAAAAAATACTACACTGAAAAACATCTAAAGAATCTCTGAAGAATGAATCAACTTTCACATGAGTTCAATTTCACACTAAATGCAGTCTGGCCTTTAAATGCATTGACCACAAAACTGACCAATTTGTCACTTCTAGGCAACATCAATCATTCAACAACATAAATTAGGGGCGGTGGTGGCTCGAGTGGTTAAGGCTCTGGGTCGTTGACCGAAAGATCAGGGGTTCAAGTTGCCACTGTTGGGCCCTTGAGCAAGGCCCTTAACCCTTTCTGCTTCAGGGGCACTGTATCATGGCTGACCCTGCACTCTGACCCTAACCTCCAAGGATGGGATATGTGAAGAAAGAATTTCACTGTGCTGTAATGTATATGTGACAAATAAAGGCTACTTCTAAATCTAGGGTAAAAATGTTTAAACACAATTTGATGACAACACAGTCACTAAACCTCAACAAAATGAGAAACTTTTAAAATATTAACCAGTGGAGTGCGCACACACACACACACACACACAGAGAGACAACTGTGCTTCCAGATGTTCGCTGTTTAAGGCAAACAGATTTACTACTGACGGAGACAAACTGCATATAAAGGTCAAGATGCAAAGCAGATTATTATTTAGGCCTATTTGAAAAATATAGAACACACACACACACACACACACAATATCTTTCAGTAAAGGCAATGGTATCTTGTGTTTGAGTATTCAAACCATGTCACAGGTTCTCAGCCTTGGGCTCAGTGTAGATGTGAATTAGGCTGCAGCAGATTTTAATATCATTTATTGAATATTAATTTTTATTCCCGTTACACCAGACACAGACATGTTGCCATTTAAAATAAAAATAATTATATTTTACCACAGCATATTCATGTTTTCTACAAATATTTTTAATCTAATTAATCTGAATAAGATGGGAGTTCAGTAAAAGGTGAAAAAAAATCTCACTGGATTAATTAAGTGTGTGTGTGTGTGTCTGTGTTTATAATATTTACACATATACTATATTATTAGATTACAAATCTATTAGATTATATTTACTAATCCAGCACAAGGCTGCAATGCTTTTGGGCCCGTGTCAACTGCCAGTGTTTTTATTTACAATTTTTTAAAAAGTAAAAACATTTGTATGTCTTCCTGCTTTCATAAATCCATTGGCTTTCATTTTGCTTCGTTGGCTTTACATTTTGAAACACGGGTCAATGATATCTGGCAGGAAAATAATGACTGATTAAGAATGAGCGCCAGTGCAAGCATCTCTAAAGATTTACACCTCTCATACCATAGAGCATTATTAGTTGCTAAATCACCCAGGGACACGTTTCAGTGTGACCTCTGACCTACTGACAAGAAATCAGGCCACATTGTGTGTGTGTGTGTATACGCGTATGTGGTCTTCCTTCTCTCACTCAGCAACTTCAGACTGGAATCACATCTGTATTTTCTTTCTAAAATCCTGGAATGCACTGCCTACACTAATCAACTGTCTCTTTATCTGTCACAAAACAAGCTCCAAAATCGCAATCGTTCGGCTTCAGAGCAGCACAGAAACTGCTACATCAGTCAGAAACTGTCATCAGTCCTAAGACTCTCTTGTCTATCCTTGCGAGTCTTGGAATTCATGGCACAGCATGGTAATGGTTTGCTTCCAACCTGGAGGGTCGGTCATGTGAGGTAACCATAGACTTCCTCTCACACTGATAATCTGAAACGCTTATACTGATTTGTTCTTTACAACCTTTGTCTATTTCTATCCTCACAGGCACTCAGGTGCTTGTCATTTCGAGACTGGACTACTGCACCTCTCTATAGGTAGCTCTGCCTTTAAGCACCATTCATCGTCTGTAGCTGATACAGAATGCAGCAGTTCTCCCACACCATCCCATAGCTGTGATCGCTCCACTGACTTCCTGTAGCTGCCTGCATCGCATTTAAAACACTGATGCAGGTCTGCAAAGCCAAAAACAGACATGAACCAATCTACCTCAAAGCATTTATCACACTCTGCATTGCAACACACTTCCACTGATCCTTTAGCATTGCTCGACTAGTCCCATCATCTCTCAGGGTATGAGGAAGGCAAGAAGCAAGACTCCCTGTTCTGGATCCTGGCTGGTGGAATGAACCTGGTAGTGAAACATCTATACAGCTGAGTCACTGCCGGTTTTCAAACATCTAAAGACCTACCTCTTCCTGACTGGATTTGAGTCAGTGAGGTACAGGAGGTCACTGAAACTGCTCTCCGTCATGGACAATCCGTCTCACACACTCTACAACACACTACCGGGTCAGCAGAACTCATTCTCCAAAAGACTCGTTCAGGTTAGTTATCACAGAGAATGTTACAGGAGGTCATTCATACCATTCACAATAACATTGTACAATAGTTCACCTGTGTGTGACAGGTGATAACACTCACACACTGCACTTCCTCAACCATTAACATCATTATATTCTAGACTCATATATACATGTATTATCTACTGCCAGTTTGCACATGTGTACTGTAATATAAATGCTCTCTAAGGATCTGACTTTTTTGTCCAGCATATTCCACAGATGCTGGATTGGATGGAGATTTGGGGAATTTGGAGGCTGAGTCAACACCTCAAACTCGTTGTTGAGCTCATCAAACCATTCCTGAACTATTTTTTCTTTGTGGCACGGTGCATTATCCTGCTGAAAGAGGACACAGCCATGGAATACCATTTCCGTGAAAGAGTGTACATGGTCTGCAACATTGCTTAGGTAGGTGGTACATATCAAAGTAACATCTACATGGATGGTAGGACCGAAGGTTTACCAGCAGAACATTGCCCAAAGCATGACACAGCCTCTCGCCAGCTTGCCTTCTTCCCATGTGCCATGTGTTCCCCAGGTAGGCGATGCACATGCACCAGGCCATCCATGTTATATAAAAGAAAATGTGATTCATCAGACCAGCCAACCTTCTTCCATTGCTCTGTGGTCCAGTTCTGATGCTCATGTGCCCATTGTTGGTGCTTTCGGTGGTGCACAGGGGTCAGCATGGGCACCCTGACTGGTCTGCAGCTATGCAGCCCCATATACAACAAACCACGATGCACGGTGTATTCTGACACCTTTCTACCAGAACCAGCATTAACTTCTTCAGCAATTTGAGCAACAGTAGCTCGTCTGTTGGATCGGATCACACGAGCCAGCCTACGCTCCCCATGTGCATCAATGAGCCCTGGTTGCCCATGACTCTGTTGCCGGTTCACCGCCTTTCCTTCCTTGGACTACTTTTGATAGATACTGACTACTGCAGACCAGGAACACCCCACAAGAGCTGCAGTTTTGGAGATGCTATCTATCTATCTATCTATCTATCTATCTATCTATCTATCTATCTATCTATCTTCCTGAAGTTAATTTACGAAAAAGTGTTGTCTGTTTGCTTTTCTTACTAAAACTACCCCCAAAAGATTTTTTTAGACTGGTTGAGATACTTTATCCGTGACCTAGTGAACCAGTACTGATAGAGACTTCAAAGCACTTCTGCAAGTCACTCTGGATAAGTGCATCTGCCAAATGTCTGAAATGTAAATGTTAAGCTTGAGTTATACTTCAGAGTCTGTGTATGAATCCGTGAGGCTGTAGGTGGCCCCTGTGCCAGCCATCATACTTGGGCTTTTTTTTCAGCTTTTACCCCAAAGAAAAACATCAAAGAGGTATGGACATAGCTATAGAGTTATACAACCCTACATAAATAAAATATAGTTATGAGTGAGCGTGCATTTTTGCCCATGCTGACGTGAGTAGCTTCAACTCGACACCTCTCTCTCTCTCTCTCTCTCTCTCTCTCTCTCTCTCTCTCGACTCGCTGCACATCAGCACTTTCCAGATGCTTTATGCTCATATTAGCGCTGCA
This sequence comes from Hemibagrus wyckioides, assembly GCF_019097595.1. Lineage (NCBI taxonomy): Eukaryota > Metazoa > Chordata > Actinopteri > Siluriformes > Bagridae > Hemibagrus > Hemibagrus wyckioides. Next base: position 6,860,020 of record NC_080722.1, read on the forward strand.
TCAAAGTGATGCCAGGTTTGCGGCCAGATTAAATCATTATACCGGTAAAGCCCTCGATGAAATCCTTGGGAAGAAAGATCACCATGTCTCATCATGACCGGACACACTCACCCACTTCCAGCAATCAGCAATCAACACTAGCTGATGTACAGCAGCGTCGATGTGCAATATGCCCTGTTAGCATTTTGAAACTGTGTGCATGAGTCTCTGTGTGCCGAAATTACCCATAACCCCACTGTCTGTGTCATTATGCAAACATGCTTCATCACAAGAGAAAGAGATGCATAGTACACATTCACATTTTTGGTACATAACATGATATTTACAGTTTACAAGTAAAGTGAAAGCGATCAAATTAAATAAATTGAATATTATAAATAAAAAAATTATAATTATTAAAATAAATATTATAAATATAAATTATAATTATTATAATAAATATTTTTTAAATATTTTAAATAAATTAAAATTAATATTTTACTTAATAAATTAAGTAAAATATTTTAGAATAAAAGCATTTTTGAATATCAATTTGTAAAGATTCAGTACTCTTACAAATAGCATGATAATAATATTATTATTGTCATTTTACCGATCCCTATTTTTGATAAGGCTCACAAACAGTAAATGTTCCTTTTTTCTTTGTTTAATTAATCTAGTTACTTGTTTGAAGCTGCTTTCTTCTTTTAATTAAATGTTATGAAGCTGTTTTATATCTAACAAAAGCCTTGAATCATGTAGTAGCCAATAGATCACACGAAACTATACACAGTCTTCCTCAGATTGTCACAAAGAGAAGCTTAACATTGAAATTTCCGTCAATAACTACAGTGTCACAAAAGGGTCATTTTATAGTTTTTAGTGACGTCGCTAAGGTCTATTTTTAACCACAACAAAAAAGAGCAAACATGCTGAGCACACAGAGCAGTGAGTGTGTGGTGAACGTTTTAAAAAGCACACAAAAGGCCTGTTTAGCGAAAGGCTGCGACGATACTTCCCCCTTTCATGTATGTATGGTGTAATATTAAAAGAGCTGAGTGAGCACACCCACAGTGGGACTCTCACTTGGTTGATTAGAAAATTACTTTCCAGAGATGGTACAAGAACACACACACACACACACAGCTCTCTATCTGTAGAAACTGTAGTGTAGATCACATTTATGATCCACAGCTCCAGCATTTAGACAACACCCGCTGCAGCATATACTTAATCACTACTGCCTCACCTCTCTCTCTCTCTCTCTCTCTCTCTCTCTCTCTCTGCAGCAGTGGGTGTGTGTGTACACGTTTGTGTGTGTGTGAGACGGTCTGAGCAGCTTGTGTAATTACGAGGGCGATACGGCCCATCATCCCTGGCAGGCCTCCAGATCTTCTCCGTAAGGAAATCCCTGCTTGTGTCCCCCCGTAAACCATCAAGAGACACTGCAATGATTCAGCCAGAGCAGAGCGGGGGTTGTATGAATGTGTATGAGTGTGTGTGTGTGTGTGTGTGTGGGGGAGACATTGCATCAGTGCGGGGTGTGATTTAAGACAGCCTGCAACCGCCCTTTCTTTACAAACCATCAAACTCACACTGTCCTCCTCTAACCACATAATCACCCAGAGAGAGAGAGAGAGAGAGTGAGAGAGAGAGAAAGAGAGAGAGAGAGAGAGAGAGAGAGGGAGAGAGAGAGAAATGAGACTGAGAGAGCTGCTTTTGTGTCTATACACATCAACACACATAACAAAATATGAGCATAGGATTTTTTGCAGACTTTTCCCCTTCTCTCTCTCTCTCTCTCTCTCTCTCTCTCTCTCTCGGTATATAGAAAGTAAAGACATTGAGATTCCAGTTGGGAATCCAGCAGAGTTAATGGTTTGACATAAATTACAGAAATATGACATTAGCTTCTGCTTTATCTCTCTCTCTCTCTCTTAATAGAAGAAGTGTTTAGGAGCAGGTGACAGTTACTTATTTATTTATTATTTAAGGAAAAAGGAATGTTTTCATAGTAGTTCTTTAGCATGTATTGTATACGGTCAGTCATTAATCTTCAGGAAGCTTGTTGTCCTGGTTCGGGGCTGTGGCACCATACAAACTCGTATTCACACCTAGGGGGCAATTTGTCTTATCTAAATCACCTGCTGACGTGTGTAAGGGAGTGGGTGGGAAACAGAGAGCCCAGAGAAAACCTGCATAGACATAGGGGAAACATGGCAAACTACACTGAGACAGCGACCTGAGCTCAGCATCAAACGTTTATACTGTCAAGTGTTTATAGAGTCACTTGACAGTACATGGCAAGAATGACTGCTGTCAAAACTAAACACAATATAAGTCTCTAGATATTAGTCTTCAGATCAGTCGCACAGTCCTCCCGTCTCTCACACAACTCCATATATCTAACAGAACCCTAGCTCCACTTGTTATAGTGTGTGTAAATACGGTGTCCTCATCTCAGTCAGTCCACACCGGCTGTGTCTCAACTGAATCTTCATAGCAAGTACTAGCTGAAGCAAAAGCAACCCTACACTTCAAATTTAACCTGTTTTCCCAGATCAGGATTTCAACCAGTTAAGACACAACAAATTAATTTTGCTTTTAGACATATTGCCTGTTTAGTAATTAATGAAATAAACCTAGGGCAGCATGGTGGCTTTGTGGCTAGCACTGTTGCCTCACAGCAAGAAGGTCCTGGGTTCGAACAGGTAGGGGCCTTTCTGTGTGGAGTTTGCATGTTCTCCCCATGCCTGCGTGGGTTTACTCTGGGTACTCCGGTGTCCTCCCACAGTCCAAAAACATGTACATTAGGTTGATTGGTAATTCTAAATTGCCCCTAGGAGTGAGTGTGTGTGATTGTCTGTCTATATGTGGCCCTGTGATGGACTGGCGACCTGTCCAGAGTGTACCCCTGCCTTTTGCCCCATGTGTGCTGGGATAGGCTCCAGCAGACCCTAATTAGGAATAAAGCGGGTATAGACAATGGATGGATGGAAATAAACCTAGCTTAAGAGCTACCAGAATCACCTGATACAAACCACGTCCACCTCTCAGCCAAGCTATGCTATTAGTGCATCACAATTCACCCGCTTATACTACACACTAACAGTAAGTACTCTTTTTGGAAGGAAAACACATATACATATACTATATGTGCAAAGGTTTTAGGCAGGTGTGAAAAAATGCAGAAGTGTTAATAGTTTATTTTCACCAATTAACAAAATAGAAATAAATGAACAGAAGAGAAATCCAAATCAAATCGATATTTGGTGTGACCACCATTTGCCTGCAAAACAGCAGCCATTCTTTTAAAGGAACTTAGCAGGTAGGTTGTTCCTAACATCTTGAAGAACTAACCCCAGATCTTTGTGGATGTAGGCTGCCTCAAATCCTTCTGTATCTTCATGTAATCCCAGACAGACTCGATAATGATGAGATCAGGGCTCTGTGGGGGTCAAACCATCACTTCCAGGACTCCTTCTTCTTCTCTTCGCTGAAGATAGTTCTTACTGACATTGGCTGTATGTGTGAGTTTGTTGCCTTGCTTTAGAATAAATTTGGTACCAATCAGACCCCTCCCTGATGGAGAGGTATCTGTATGTATATCTCAGCATTGAGGACACCGTTAATCCTGACCAAATTATCAAATCCATTTGCAGAAACACAGCCCCAAACTGCAAGGAACCATCAGCATGCTTCACTGTTGCCTGCAGACTCTCATTACTGCTCTCCAGCCTTTCGGCAAACAATCTGCCTCCTGCTACAGCCAAGTATTTAAGATTTTGACTTATCAGTCTGGAGCACCTGCTGCCATTTTTCTGCACCCCAGTTCCTCTGTTTTCTGTAGTTTCCACATCGGAGGTATAGCTTTTTGCCTCCATTGAACACGACTTCTAGCCAGACTTCTCTAGACATTAAATGGGTGTACCTGGGTCCCACTGGTTTCCTCCAGTTCTTCGCTGATGGCACTGCTGGTTGTCGAAGGGAAGTAAGCATGATGTGTCTTTCATCTGCTGCATTAAGTTTTCTTGCAACCACTGCGTCTACAGTCCTCAACATTGCCTGTTTATTTGTACTTCTTCAAAATAGCTCGAACAGCTTGAATAGCTTGAAACCCCAGTCTACTTTGAAATCTTTGCTAGGCTGATGCAGTAGAACTACCGTGTGTCTTGTTGCTGTGTTGAGTCTTGCATTGGTGTATGACCTGTAACTTTAAACTGCCTTCCACAACCTCACCTTACAAGCAGAGTTTGGCTGTTCCTCACCCAGTTTTAAGACTCCTACACAGCTGTTTCAGTTTATGACTGTGTTTTATCCTACATATGAAATTGATGATCATTAGCATCTGCCTGCTATAACTGGTTGATCATACACCTGACTCTGATCCTACAAAATCCCTGACTTTGTGCAAGGGTAGAAAGTGTAAGAATTGATGCTGGTTTGAAGTCAAACGGTGATCATAGCAAATATTGACTTGATTTAGATTTTCTCTTTTGTTTGCTTATATGAAATTTAGTAAATTGATCAGAATAAACAATTAAAATATATATTTTTGAAAGCATTACTTTATACATTTCTTCACACTTGCCTAAAACTTTTGCACAGTGCTGTATAGCAAAAGACTATGTGAGTACTGGGACATACGAGACATACTAGTTATGCACACTGTCCCTATAAACAAACTTCTTGTTGCATTTCGGCTTTACATTATTCCGTATATATAGTATAATAAATACTAAATAATTTAATTTACCAGTCTCTTCATTTATTTTCCCACATTTTATTTATACCGCTATGAAATACATTCTCCTCCACCCTCATGCAAGGCCATGGATCCACAATTCAAAAATCTCCCAGATACTGTAGACCATCTGGTTACCTTTGGGATATTTATTTCAATACCATGATTTGGTACGGAGTAACTCTAAACTCAGATACTAATAAAGATGCATAGTAGGCAAATTGCAATGCAGTATCTGTCTCTTATTAATTCCACTCACATTACTCATGTCACTGTTAGTTTTTGTCCCTCAGTCTGTACCTCACATTGTTGTATAGGATTATAAATGTTGTTCTTTTGGATGCTCCCTATTCAGGGTCGCCCCATCGGATCATTTGGTCTGAATGTTTCGATTTTGTCACACATTTTACGGCGGATGCAAACCTCCCATTTAATCTGGGGCTTGGGACCAGCACTGAGAGCTAACTCTTCAGTTAACCCGTCAGGGAATCAAATCCAGAGGTCACTGGAATTTCTGCTTCATATGTCTATATGTCTAGCTAAGTTTAAAGACATATATTCATATATTTATATAGTAGCAACACTAAGATCCTAAGGATACCCAACAGTGTGTGTGTGTGTGTGTGTGGTATCTCTGATGTAGTGGAATGCCCGCTTGGATTTCAGCATCACACCTCTGCAGTGCTGTTGTGTGGGCAGGAAAGCCTCTAAACCCCTTTCTCTCTCTCTCTCTCTCTCTCTCTCTCTCTCTTTTTCTCTCCCTGTCACACACTCATATTGAAGTGTTTGCGATGCAGCAGCTGTCTGACCTTGACTCTGACTTATGCTGAGATGGAGATGGATTAGAAGAAATCTTCTCTCTCTAATCCCTCATTACATATTCTTGAGCAGCTTGTGCAGAGTTGCATGTATCCACCTGAAGAGTGCATAAGCATGCACAGGATCCCACAGATCCATCGAAATCATACGATTCCCATTAAAACAGTCACATATGTAATTGATCAGTACTGGTATGTAGTTGTTCTAGCTGTGTTAACCAGAGAAACTGTCTCTTTATTCTTATGTCATTGTGTGCTGTGAGAGAGCAGTCACTGCAGGACAGGTTCTCTCTATGTGTGTGTGTGTGTGTGTGTGTTATTGTGATGTAAACCCATGGCACGACAGCGGTGTGCAGTGCTGAAATGCCGAGCAGCGGCATCACAGGCTGTGTGGTAGCACACTGTAGCACAGATCAGCATGCCTGTGTGTGCACTGGAGGCTTTCACACAGCAGTGCTCTTGATGGCTCGGAGTTTCTAAGAGGTGTGGAAATATACTCTTTTTCGTTTACGTGGCCATTTGAGTGCAAGGCTACATTTTGTAGTAAAAAAAATAGTGCTCAATAAACATTCAGAATACATATTTAAATATTCACAGTGTTTTTGAGCTATCAGATTTGCTTTCAAAAGAAGGACCTGCTGGTAGCTTTGCTAGTAAACATCTCTATTAAAGAGAAAAAGATTGGGCGAGTCCCGAAAATCACATACTTATGCACTATAGTCATTCTGTAGTATAAATAGTGCGAATAGTGTGTTCACAATAAAAAAAAAATCCAACAAGAAGAAACTCTGAATGCTTTACCCGATCGATGGTCGCAGCTTACATTGTGGAAAAGGGGCGGGGCTAGCCGGCATCGTTCGAGAAACCAATTCAAGTTAGCTGAGGACGCTCTGAGGACAAGACATTTTATTAATGGGTTTTAGATTAGCCCATATTCTGTGGTATATTTTTCAGCATTTGAAAAATTCTGTGTTTTATGCTAAAGCCAGCAGCATTGCATTACATGACCGGGGTGTCCAGGTTTGTGTCCAGGTTTGAGAGGATACCACTGTTCTAACACTGTTAGTGTACAGTAGTGTATAGTGTGTAGAATGTCAGACATTACAATCTCCATAACATCCACTCTTCTGTTCAGGCTTTGCAATAGATTTTCAGATTTCAGATGTGTGTGTTTTGCCCAGTCATTTGGTCTTTGCCGGGCCCTGTCGAGTCAGGCTGGGTGTGTGAGGCTGTTTGTGTGAGTACAGTCTGTCGAAATACACGTCAATCATCATAGAGCAGGGCAAGACAGACAACACGACCAGAGGCAGTACGGTCTTATCACATACACTGTTTAAGGGCAGAGCATTTTTCTTTTGGAGCGACAGCTCCTGTCACTCAGTGTCATCATTTCAGGAGCAGTTCTCCATGTGACATTCCAGACAATAGCATTGTTGATAAAAATACACAATTCTGTGTCTGTGTCCTGAGAATCCATATAACACCAAGTCCTCCAGGACCACATATACTAATTGGGTTGGATTGCATCTGGTTCTGCTTTATGTGTGTGTGTGTGTGTGTGTTTGGAGATGCAGAGAGACAGGGATCAGAAGCAGGCCCTATTTGTAATACACACCTACAGCAAAAAATCTGAAAGATGGATTGTTCACACACACACACACACACGTGTGCGCATACAAAATCTGTTACTTCCTGGAATGTGAAGGGACTGTACTGTCATGGTATTATTAAGTTCACACACACACACACACACACACACACAACTGTGTCCAGCGTCAGAGCAAAAGAGGTGTCTGTGTGCGACTACAGGAGCTAATCCTATTAAAGTAAGATGACATGACCTATTTGCTTACACATAAGAATGGAGATAGTAACACACTAATGAATGGGAGAGGAGAGGAGAGGAGAGGAGAGATTAATGATTCCCATCAAAAGCAAAGTAAAGCACATACTGCAATCACACACAATTTCATAAGAAAATTGGAGAGGAACAACAAACAAAAGTATGGATATGAATAACACATACTCTGTGTGTGTGTGTGTGTATCAGTGTCAGACAGTCGTGATTTAGGAGTCACAGTGATACTGAAGCCATTGATTATTCACTCTGTCAGTCACAGACACACTGATAGGACAGAAGCACAGTAAAGCTGTTCTGTTGCCATGTAAACTGTAACTGTACCAGGTTTTGTCTAGGTCCTTCACACCTCCCCCTGCATCACTGATAGACTGATGATGTGATCGGAAAATAAAACACTGATGACAGGGTAGAGGATTCTCAAGTATAGTCTTGAACACTACACAGCCTTTTGATTACCGTTCATGCTACAGGTCTTCACCGTCTTCACAGCAGGCTGCTGAGGTGCCTGTTTATAGCTGGTATAGCATCAGTGATAAGTTGTGGAGACATAAGCCAGACTGCATGAAATAAGAAATAAAACACAACATGCCACCATGTGGGGGTGTGATATAGACACTTTTTCTGTTAGTAAACATTGTGATGTTTTTTTTGTGGGCGGAGCTTAGGTGGAGGCAAAAGGATTTCCCTTACCGCTTTACAAGTTTTGTTAGTTTGTTTTTAAACAATGACTGGTCAAAATCCAAATTTATCTGACCATGTTAGGTCACTCACTGTCCAGGATCGCAAATGTTATCTGCAAAAATGAACTTTAACGGATGGAACCAGACAGTGGCGGGCCGTGCATTTCACACCTAGGCCTTCACTGGAGTCCTTCCTGGATTAATCCACCTCTATAGCATCATTATGACACCACGGCAATAGATTCTAATCAACCGTTAAATAACAAAGTAAAAAAGAAATTAGTCTACAGTATTTCACACCTCACAAGGAATTTTATTATGGTTACTTTTCTCAAAAAATACATTCCTGATGACGTATACAGCAAACTGCAATCTCCGGAGGACGCAGCATCCGAAATGAGACGCAGTGAATAAAGAAACACTGTATAACGGTGCGCTGTGTCACAGGCTATTGTAGCAAACATAAAATTACATTACATATAGGAAAAAAAAACACATTAACACAATTCAGTCTCACAAGTTTCCTTTCACTGCAGCAAAAAAAAAAAACAAACAACAAAAAAAAAAAACACAGTCCAGCCCAGAGATCTGGAATGACGACAAACTGAAAACCCAGAAAAAAAGAAAACCCAAAAGCATAAATGGTTCTTGAAAAAGCTTACCAACTATTTTTAAGAATCAAAAGGATTTTCTTGAAAAGTCCGCCTTGAAAATGCATTTGTAAGCAAGTCCGCGACCAAATCGATTTCTTCTCCTCTGTCAGCCATTGTGAGTTAAAATATAAATATATATATTTTATTTAGTTTGTGTGGTTTGCTGCCTCGGACTACTCCAATTATCCAATCAAAGGACAGGAAATTGCTGATGTAATCATATGCCTGCTAGATGGCCCCAGTGATGCCAACTCGAATGGAACCAACTTGGTTAATGGAACAGTTTCATTGCCACTTATTTTAAGCTACGGACGCCTGTACTATTAACTCTGAAGGCCGGGCAACACATGATGTCAGCCACTAGCTGAAATATGATTGGATAAATACTCTTATCATAAATGTACACTACTGGAAGCAGTGCATCCAAGAGAAAAGCTATGAAATGTAGAGAATAGACTATTGGGAATAATTTAACACACATTCATAGAAAAATATATTAAATATATTAAAATGCAAGTCAGTGATTCAGATCACTGCTGTTTAGGCCAGCAGAGAAGCCCTTGCTGGCCTGACGGTCCACCACTGGAACCAGATTGGCCGACCCGTACACGCTCACTTGATGGATGTACGATGTGACAGGATGACCACCGGTTGAGTGACCTGACATCTACATGTATCTGATAGAAAAACCGAGAACTTCTGGCAACTGTAGAATGACACAAACAGTTTCCTTTGTTTAGTTTTCGGTCATTAGCTACAAGTTAGCTAACATACACGCTAAAAGGTTAGCGTTACATGAGAAATCATTGAACTTGTACCCCAGTTTCTGATGATGTGGACATGCATAAGAAATATTTAGACACGTGAGCAAACTCTAATCCATACCAAGGAAAAACAGTAGTTTCTTTAACTCTATCTGACATGAAGTGTGCGCTGCAAATGCGAGCATTTTTGATGATAGTTTCTGTCCAGTCTGCTCGTTTTATTGCGTTTAAGCACAGCTCTGTTTTTTTGTCTGGCAGTGGCAGCAGGTATGTGATAAAACTTCAAATTGGAGCCGTTGATTCTGTCACTCAACAACACAACAAGATGACACTTGCGTTTCTTGTGTAGCCGACTCTGTACTGGTCTGCATCGGCCGCCTCTAGTTTTCCCTTTGTTTTGACTCCAGCTAGCGCTGTGATGTAATCGTGACATCGGCACAAAAAGGGTCTATAGGTTGATGTATGGTATTTTCAAATAACTGCACCGTCTGGAGTGTGATATTCTGCTTATACCACAGCGATTTGCCAATTAGTACAATGTATATGTTATTAATGAACATTGCATCACACAACTTAATATTTTATATAGAACTCTCTCAAAAAGAAATCACAAACTCCTCGGTCCTGAAGCTGATTTCCTCTGCTGGAAAACGTTATTAAGCTCTGTGTCCTATTACACCCAAGGCTCCTTCCATAAACTTTACAGAAGCGTTTCCTAACAAAATACTTTTCCACATGAGCAATTATACATTGGCTTTTTTTCTTTAATGTTTAATATTAGTTTTACGTGGAACCTCTGCCGTACAAGTCCCTGTGTGTGAGCTGTTGTTATAACAACAACATACTTGAATGAGTGCTTCGAGAAATAAATTGTTTATGTTACAGCCAGAACTGTCCGGAACTGCCAGGCTGTCGTACATAAATAATGCATGCCTTCAGACCATTCGAGAATTTGGAAATATACAGTCAAGATTTGAGAATTCAGGGGCACTGTGGTGTAAACATAACCATTAACTTTCACTTGGTGGAAAATTGCTGTGGAATAAGAGGAATAAACGACTTTGAGACATAATTCTAGCATGAAATAAGTGAAAGTCAATAGGGCATACACCGATCAGGCATAACATTACGACCTCATGCCTAATATTGTGTTGGATCTCCTTTTGCTGCCAAAACATCCCTTACCTGTCATGCACTGTGTATTCTGACACCTTTCTATCAGAACCAGCATTAACGTCTTCAGCAATTTGAGCAACAGTAGCTCGTCTGTTGGATCGGATCACACGGGCCAGCCTTCACTCCCTATGTGCATCAGTGAGCCTTGGCTGTCCATGACCCTGTCATCAGTTCACCAGTTCACCAGTTGTTCCTTCCTTGGACCACTTTTGATAGATACTGACCACTGCAGACCAGGAACACCCTACAAGAGCTGCAGTTTTGAAGATGCTCTGATCCAGTGGTCCCTTGTCAAACTCACTCAAATCCTTACACTTGCCCAATTTTCCTGCTTCTAACATCAACTTGGAGGACAAAATGTTCACTTGCTGCCGAATATATCCCACCCACTAACAGGTGCCATGATGAGGATGCCCTGATTTAAGTGTGGTTGAAGCGGGATGCCAGTGACACAGCTTTGCAATACCACATATGCTGTGTTACTGCTGTGGTGAAAACACTGTGGCATGATATCACCACATTTATCACAGAGCATCTGGGAGGACTGCCTTACACAGCCTGTACAACAGGGGTACCTTTTTGTATCTTTGATGGATATAATAGTGGAGTTCACAAAAGATAAAGAAGATCCTGTTAATAACCCTTTCTAGAGGCTTTGTTTTTTGCTCACTATTTTCACACTACTCCTCTCTCTCTCTCTCTCTCTCTCTCTCTCTCTCACACACACACACACACAAACGCACACTTTAAGCCATTATTCTGCAGACAATCCAATCAGCGTGGCTCAATGGAGCTCTGGACTAAAAGCCAAAACCTGACACACAACCTCAAAAATCCTAACAGGTTGTAATGGTGGGTAATGGACAGAGATCACCGTCTTCGGCTTCAGAGATATCGCACATGTTTTCACCTTCACCAGTGAATGACGCCTCATTCCAAATAACCCCTATACACACAAACACACTTCAACAACTGCTGAGAAAGGGGAATCATGGGGTGAAATATACTGCTGATACATGAAATATTATTGCTTAACAATGAGGCGGTGTTATAAAATGTAATAATAGCAACATTTTAGTAATTACTATACTATGCTATTTACTATTACTCTTTCAGGAATTCATTTTAGTTCACAATTACACAGTGTATAGAAAAAAAAGCTATACAGAGCTGTGTATCGTGGGTTAGGAATAAGCCTTATAGATTCTTATTTGTCAATATTAATAAGTTATTAAGGAGAGTTTATCCTTCTTCCTTTCTTCGAACTGATAAAATGCTTTAATATGTGCAGCTCTGCTCTAGAATAGCAGTCATTTATATCAATATATAAACAAACAGGACTACAAACAAATTTATATTGAACTGAATCAAACTGAACTGACTTGAACGGAATTGAAAATGAATTGACACTTAAATGCCCCCCGTCATTCTTACTGACTGCCACCTTTCTGCCCCACATGAAGCAAGATGGAGTTTGGAGATGAGGTTCTCGATATGAACCTGTGGAGGACTCTGATGAAATTACAGCCATTTCACAGCATTCATTTATTGTGTGTGTGTGTGTGTGTGTGTGCATGCGTTTGGGTGTGTGTGTGTGTATGCATGTGTGGCCTGTATTGAGTCAGAGCAGTGGGTGGTTTTCTGAGTGGGTGTGTGCTCGAAAGACAAATGATGCTGCAACCCTGAACCTCGGCCATAATCGAGTTATATAATGAAAGAGAGAGAGGGTGAGAGAGTACGAGAGATCAAGAGAGAGAGAGAGAGAGAGAGAGAGAGAGAGAGAGTACGAGAGAGAGAGAGAGAGAGAGAGAGAGAGAGAGAGAGAGAGAGAGAAAGAGGGTGAGAGAGTACGAGAGATCAAGAGAGGGAGAAAGAGAGAGAGAAAGAGAGAGAGAGAGAGATTAAGAGAGAGAGAGACAGAGAGAGAGAGAAAGAGACAAAGAGAGTACGAGAGATCGAGAGAGAGAGAGAGAGAGAGAAAGAGAGAGAGAGAGCAACAGAATGGCTTTCCTTGCTAAGGAATAAATTTGTTCTGCCAAGAAATCCTCCCCTGCTAACTCCAAACTCTCTCTCTCTCTCTCCCTCTCTCTCTCCACATTCATACGTACACAAGGTAGACTAATAAATAAATGATTCATAGGAACAATAATACTCTGAAATAAGAAAAAAAAAACAAAGACAAAAAGTGGTTGCTGTGTATAGTGAAACAGCACATCATTAATAATTTAGCTTTCTCCATCTGTGTGTATTAGTGTAGCAAACAAACACCCTTGCACTAGCATGCACTAGCAAATACGCACTAGTGTTTTCATTTTGGCCTCTTCATTAACCACAATTTCTCTGCTTTCTGTTTAATAAAGTGGGTGGGGCCTATTGAGACTGACTTAATAAACTTTACTATCCCCAGCCACAAGGTGGATGTACTTTGATCCGTTCAGAAAAAAGTTACTGATGGTAACTATAACTGGGAATTTTTATGGAACTCACCCAATAAACAGAGATTATAGGATTGTTTTCACAGAAAAAACTCTAAAAAAGGCCATGTTGCTATATGAAAATGAGAGCTGTTTCTATGGGGGATAATCTGACCTATCTAAATAAATCTATCTAAATATATAATGTATGTTATATTAGAGTATAAGGTGAGGTAATATCCTTAATATTGATTATCTATGTGTTTATTGAACCTGTTATTGAAAGTCCCAGAGACATAATACAAGCAGTAAACAAGATAAGATGAGTAAGATATAAGCTCATGTAAGGCTGCAATATATTTTACACCAGCAATTTCAATTAAATGCTCTCTTTTACAAACAGTGAGCCATGCCAAATTGAGTAGGCTGGAGGAGATAGCGTTATTATTATTTGATAAACATTTCATGGATGAAAATGAGGAATTCTAATTACGATAAAATAATCAAACGTAAAATACAAAATATGTGAATGAAAGCATATTATCCTGCATTACATGAACACATTACAGAGGCATTACCTGAATTGTGTGCACAATTATTTTTTGTGTCTCGTCACTGATTATTACTCTCAATGGTGTTTTTCCCTCAATTCTGTTGTTGTTCTAGTGTACAAAACCAGAAAACTTTGTCATCCCTGGGACTATGTTACTACTATTTACACTAACCAGGCATAACATTATGACCACATGCCAAAACAGCTGCCAAAACTGCCCTGACCCAACATGCACTGTGTATTCTGACACCTTTCTATCAGAACCAGCATTAACTTCTTCAGCAATCTGACCAACAGTAGCTCATCTGTTCTCTCCCCACGTGCATCAATAAGCCTTGGCTGTCCATGACCCTGGCACCAGTTCACCATTGTTTCTTCCTTGGACCACTTTTGATAGATTGGCCCTTCGTCAAACTCGCTCAAATCCTTACATTTGTCCATTTTTCTGCTTCTAACACATCGACGTTGAGGACAAAATGTTCACTTGCCGCCTAATATATCCCACCCACTAACAGGTACCATGATGAGGAGATCATCAGTCTTATTCACTTCACCTGTTAGTGGTCATAATGTTATGGCTGATCGGTGTATGCGGCAACATATTGTCAATAAAACCTCATTCTTGACATTTTTAAATTGTCTATTGCTTTTAAGTTACACTGTATTAGATTTGACAAACACTGAGGGTTTTCACATTTTCTATCGCCCAATTTGTCTTTCTGCCTTAAAGGAAAGTGCTTATGTTTAAACACATGCGTTTAGATGCTACTACACAGCACCTGTGGCCCACTGTATTCAGATTTGAATAAAATCCAGAGAAAATAAATCTCATCTGCACAGAAACCAGGCAAAAATGTATGAAATATACACCATATGGCATTTGTTTCCCGTCACTGGAACTAAGGGGTCCAAATCTGTTCCAGCATAACAATGCATCTTTGCACAGTGAAAGGTCCATGAAGACAAGGTTTGGATGGAAAGCGTGAATAGATTTGGAATGAACTATAACGCTGACTGCTCACTGGAGGCCTCCTCACCTGACATCAGTGCTGAACCCCACTAATGCTCTTGTAGCTAAATTAATGGACAAATCCCCAAAGGCAGGCATAAAAATCCAGGTTATTATATCAGCAATGGGGAAATTTAATTCAATTTTAATTGGATAGCGCTTTTAACAATTTGACATTTTCTCAAAGCAGCTTTACAGAAATACAAACATTTAGAATAGAAATAACAAAGTTGATTGAAAATGAAATTTATATTTATCTTTAATGAGCAAGCCTGAGGCAAAGGTGGAAAAGGAAAAACTCCCTGAGGAAGAAATGATATGAGGAAGAAACCTTTAGAGGAACCAGACTCAAAAAGAGAACCATTATTTTCATCTGGGTGACCGTGAAAAGAGTGATTATAAATAATGTCCTTTCTACAATTGTGTCTGTCTACAATTGTTGGTGAGTTTGGTGGCTTTCTTATGAAATCGGACAGTGTGGTTCATTCTGGAGCTAATGTGAAGTGAGGCCAAGCACAGCTGCCTTTACAGAGCCATTCATGCAGTCATTACTCAAACAACTAGAAGGACACATCACACTTAAGGTTATTTGCAGTACTTTTACTCTATCAGGGAAAAAATGGTATAGGGCAATCCTCTAACATTAATTTAAAAAGAAACAGTGGACAGCAGCATGCTTCCTGCCCTCTTCCAAAATATAGAAAACACCTCAAAATTTCAGAAGGAGATTCAGCCAATGGCTAAACACTTATAATACAGAGTCTGACTGAGAACAATGCTGCCTGCGTCTGTGAGCAGAGTGAAAACCTCTGTAGGGGAACCTTTTACAGCCGTGTGTGTGTGTGTGTGTGTGTGCACATGTATTTACATGAAGCTAAATGAATTATTCGCAAATAAAATGCTATAAAATGGTGAACAAAACTGTTTTCATACAGAGGAAGGAACTTTAACTTATACACTCCATTCCGGAGCTGACTGAGTGGGTGTGTGAGAGAGTGAGTGAGAGTGAGTGTGTGAGTGAGTGAGTGAGTGAGTGAGTGTGTGAGTGAGTGTGTGAGAGAGTGTGTGAGTGAGTGAGTGAGTGAGTGTGTGAGTGAGTGAGTGTGTGAGAGAGTGTGTGAGAGAGTGAGTGAGAGTGAGTGAGTGAGTGTGTGAGAGAGTGTGTGAGTGAGTGAGTGAGTGAGTGTGTGAGAGAGTGAGTGAGAGAGTGAATGAGAGAGTGAGTGTGTGAGAGAGTGTGTGAGTGAGTGAGTGAGTGTGTGAGTGAGTGAGTGAGTGAGAGTGAGTGTGTGAGTGAGTGAGTGAGTGAGTGAGTGTGTGAGAGAGTGTGTGAGAGAGTGAGTGAGAGTGAGTGTGTGAGTGAGTGAGTGAGTGTGTGAGAGAGTGTGTGAGTGAGTGAGTGAGTGAGTGTGTGAGAGAGTGTGTGAGAGAGTGTGTGAGAGTGAGTGAGTGAGTGTGTGAGAGAGTGAGTGAGTGAGTGAGTGAGTGAGTGAGAGTGTGAGTGTGTGAGAGAGTGAGTGGTGAGTGTGTGAGAGAGTGAGTGACTGAGTGAGTGAGTGAGTGTGTGAGAGTGTGAGTGAGTGTGTGAGAGAGTGAGAGAGTGAGTGAGTGTGTGAGTGAGTGAGTGTGTGAGAGAGTGAGTGTGTGAGTGAGTGAGTGTGTGAGAGAGTGAGTGAGTGAGTGTGAGAGAGTGAGTGTGTGAGTGAGTGAGTGAGTGTGTGAGAGAGTGAGTGAGTGAGTGTGAGAGAGTGAGTGTGTGAGTGAGTGAGTGAGTGTGTGAGAGAGTGAGTGAGTGAGTGAGTGTGTGAGAGAGTGAGTGTGTGAGAGAGTGTGTGAGAGAGTGAGTGAGTGAGTGAGCGAGTGAGTGTGTGAGAGAGTGTGTGAGAGAGTGAGTGAGAGAGTGAGAGAGTGAGTGAGTGAGTGTGTGAGAGAGTGAGTGAGTGAGAGAGTGAGTGAGAGAGTGAGTGAGAGTGTGAGAGAGTGAGTGAGTGAGTGTGTGAGAGAGTGAGTGTGTGAGAGAGTGAGTGAGTGAGTGTGTGAGAGAGTGAGTGTGTGAGTGAGTGAGAGAGTGAGTGAGTGAGAGAGTGAGTGAGAGTGTGAGAGAGTGAGTGAGTGAGTGTGTGAGAGAGTGAGTGTGTGAGGGAGTGAGTGTGTGAGTGAGTGAGTGAGTGAGTGAATGAGGGAGTGAGTGTGTGAGTGAGTGAGTGAGTGAGGGAGTGAGTGTGTGAGTGAGTGAGTGAGTGTGTGAGAGAGTGTGTGAGTGAGTGAGTGAGTGTGTGAGAGAGTGTGTGAGTGAGTGAGTGAGTGAGAGAGTGAGTGAGAGTGTGAGTGAGTGAGTGAGTGTGTGAGAGAGTGAGTGTGTGAGTGAGTGAGAGAGTGAGTGAGAGTGTGAGAGAGTGAGTGAGTGAGTGTGTGAGAGAGTGAGTGTGTGAGAGAGTGAGTGTGTGAGTGAGTGAGTGAGTGTGTGAGAGAGTGAGTGTGTGAGAGAGTGAGTGAGTGAGTGTGTGAGAGTGTGTGAGAGAGTGAGTGAGTGAGTGAGTGAGAGAGTGTGTGAGTGAGTGAGTGAGTGAGTGTGTGAGAGAGTGAGTGAGAGAGTGAGTGAGTGGGTGTGTGAGAGAGTGAGTGAGTGAGAGAGTGAGTGAGAGTGAGAGAGTGAGTGTGTGAGAGAGTGTGTGAGTGAGTGAGTGAGGGTGTGAGAGAGTGTGTGAGTGAGTGAGTGAGTGAGTGTGTGAGAGAGTGAGTGAGTGAGTGTGTGAGTGAGTGTGTGAGAGTGTGAGTGAGTGAGTGTGTGAGTGTGAGTGAGTGAGTGTGTGAGAGAGTGAGTGAGTGAGTGAGTGTGTGAGAGAGTGAGTGAGAGTGTGAGTGAGTGAGTGAGTGAGTGTGTGAGAGAGTGAGTGAGTGAGTGAGTGAGTGTGTGAGAGTGTGAGTGAGTGAGTGAGTGAGTGTGTGAGAGAGTGAGTGAGTGAGTGAGTGAGTGAGTGTGTGAGAGTGTGAGTGAGTGAGTGTGTGAGAGAGTGAGTGTGTGAGTGTGTGAGTGAGTGAGTGAGTGAGTGTGTGAGTGAGTGAGTGGGTGTGTGAGAGAGTGAGTGAGTGAGAGAGTGAGTGAGAGTGAGAGAGTGAGTGAGTGAGAGAGTGAGAGAGTGAGTGAGTGAGTGTGTGAGAGAGTGAGTGTGTGAGAGAGTGAGTGAGTGAGAGAGTGAGTGAGAGTGTGAGAGAGTGAGTGAGTGAGTGTGTGAGAGAGTGAGTGTGTGAGTGTGTGAGTGAGTGAGTGAGTGAGTGTGTGAGAGAGTGAGTGTGTGAGTGAGTGAGAGAGTGAGTGTGTGAGAGAGTGAGTGAGTGAGAGAGTGAGTGAGAGTGTGAGAGAGTGAGTGAGTGAGTGTGTGAGAGAGTGAGTGAGTGAGTGAGTGAGTGAGTGTGTGAGAGAGTGAGTGTGTGAGAGTGTGTGAGAGAGTGAGTGAGTGAGTGAGTGTGTGAGAGAGTGAGTGTGTGAGAGAGTGAGTGAGAGAGTGAGTGAGAGTGAGAGAGTGAGTGAGTGAGTGTGTGAGAGAGTGAGTGAGTGAGTGAGTGAGTGAGTGAGTGTGTGAGAGAGTGAGTGAGTGAGTGTGTGAGTGAGTGAGTGTGAGAGAGTGTGAGAGAGTGTGAGTGAGTGAGTGAGTGAGTGAGTGTGAGAGAGTGTGAGAGAGTGTGAGTGAGTGAGTGAGTGAGTGAGTGAGTGAGTGAGTGTGAGAGAGTGTGAGAGTGTGAGAGTGTGAGTGAGTGAGTGTGTGAGAGAGTGAGTGTGTGAGTGAGTGAGTGAGTGTGTGAGTGAGTGAGTGTGTGAGTGAGTGAGTGAGTGAGTGAGTGTGTGAGTGAGTGAGTGTGTGAGAGAGTGAGTGAGTGAGTGAGTGTGTGAGTGAGTGTGTGAGAGAGTGAGTGAGTGAGTGAGTGAGTGAGTGAGTGTGTGAGAGAGTGAGTGTGTGAGTGAGTGAGTGTGTGAGTGAGTGTGTGAGAGAGTGAGTGAGTGAGTGAGTGTGTGAGAGAGTGTGTGAGTGAGTGAGTGAGTGAGTGAGTGTGTGAGAGAGTGTGAGTGAGAGTGAGTGTGTGAGAGAGTGTGAGTGAGTGAGTGTGTGAGAGAGTGAGTGTGTGAGTGAGTGTGTGAGTGAGAGTGTGAGAGAGTGAGTGAGTGAGTGAGTGAGTGTGTGAGTGAGTGTGTGAGAGAGTGAGTGAGTGAGTGAGTGAGTGTGTGAGTGAGTGAGTGAGTGTGAGTGAGTGAGTGAGTGAGTGAGTGAGTGAGTGAGTGAGTGAGTGAGTGTGTGAGAGAGTGAGTGTGTGAGAGTGTGAGTGAGTGTGTGAGTGAGTGTGTGAGTGAGTGTGTGAGTGAGAGTGTGAGAGAGTGAGTGAGTGAGTGAGTTAGTGAGTGAGTGTGAGTGAGTGAGTGAGTGTGTGAGAGAGTGAGTGAGTGAGTGTGTGAGTGAGTGAGTGAGTGAGTGAGTGAGTGAGTGTGTGAGTGAGTGAGTGAGAGAGTGAGTGTGTGAGAGTGTGAGTGAGTGTGTGAGAGAGTGAGTGTGTGAGTGAGTGTGTGAGTGAGAGTGTGAGAGAGTGTGAGTGAGAGAGTGTGAGTGAGTGAGAGAGTGTGAGTGAGTGAGAGAGTGTGAGTGAGTGAGAGAGTGTGAGTGAGTCAGCAAATAAGTTTGAATAAATTTTAGGGCAATGTCTTTACCACTTAACACAGTGATGTTAAAGTCCATCATAAACAGCTCACTGCAGATTATTAAATTTAACTAAAAAAAAAGAAGAAAAAGAAGAAGAAAGTTCTGTTGTTTGTTGAATAGCAAATAAAAGGAAATGAATCATTTTCTTCAACAATATCCTTGATAAAGTAGAACATTGAATGATGCTGTAATCTATAATAATATTATGAGAATTTTGAGCTAAGCTGCATTGTATACATTACCCATAATGCCATACACCAACTGTCAGTGTACACAGCTAATAGAGAGCTAACAGAGCAGAGACCTAACACAGTACTGCTCTCTCAGCAGCGTCCAGCACTGAACACCAATCCTCAGTCAGATGAGAGATGCACTCTGTGTTCAGTGAATACAAGAGTAATGTTTCCTAGCTACACATTCTCACGTCAGCCGAGGAAAACTTTATACATAGGCATATTTCTACTGTTCATCTATACAGCATAATAATCTACATCTAAAGGTTTACACACACACACACACACACACACACCATCGGCGTTAAAGCATTCTCATTTACTGCCAATGGAAGCACAGATACTAGACCACCGGCCTTGACCTTGAGCATCACAAGAGGAATCTGGCATGCAGATCAGTGCTGGAGCGAGTGTTCTAGTTTTTGGCTGCTGCCACAGGCTGTGCGATAAAAAGAGAGAGAGAGAGAGAGAGAGAGAGAGAGAGAGATGTTGAAAGGGCTGCAATGCAGATATGGTAACGGGAAAACCTCTCTGGATGATACAAAAAGAAGATATCGTCAGAAACGTAGGAGGACCACACACACATTCCTGTATTTATTTTCTGTCCTCTGAGAGGATTATGACAAATTTGCCAGTATCATCCCTAATGTAACATGGTTAAATAAAGAGACAAGAAACAACACACACTGTTTGACCCCTCCCTCCGTCCGTCCATTCATCTATAATGTCTGAATAATGCGTCATGACTGAATAATGTGTCTCTCTAGCTGATAGCTTTATAGAGCAATGCCCATCGATGACCAGTGTACAATTAGTCCAAACTAATGCACTATACAACTGAAAGTTTGTACACATCACAGCCATGTGGTTGTGCAACATCTCATTCCAGATTTCCTCACACTGTTCGAGTTGTTCCCTGAAGTGTTCAGTGAGGTTGACGTCAGAGCTCCCTGCAGGCCACTCAAGTCCTTCCACTCCATCCTTGGCAAAACATGTCTTCACAGAGTTCACTGTGTGCACAGGGGTAATGTCTTGCTGGAACAGGTTTGTGCCTCTTAGTTCCAGTGAAGATAAATTGTAATGTGACACCATACAAAGCCGTTCTATAACACCGTGTCCAGTTTTGTGGAAACAGTTTGGAGAAGACCCACATACGGGATGATTTTGTTTAACATCTAGGACTTTTGTACTATGTTTCTTATGTTCTGTAAAGCTGCTTTGAGACAATGTCCATTGTTAAAAGCGCTATACAAATAAAATTGAATTGAAACTGAACTGAACATATAAGTGTGAAGGTCAGGTGTCCACAAACTTGTCCAAAAAATGTTCTATAGTACCACTATAATTAGCAGTGTGTGCATGGCCTCCACTTAGACATTTACTCACAGCATTACTTCTAGTTGGCAAAGTTTATCAGGAAACACAGTGTTTCACACTGCTTCATGAAACTCAAAATTCTGTGCACATTGTTCCTGGAGATTTCCTGTTTGACGATTAAGATGTTCATTTAATCAAACCATCCACCCAAAAGCATCTGAACATCTGATCACACTTGAATTAACTGTTTCACAGCTTTTGCCATATGTAACCGGTCACTGGAGTGCTGCTTGAGGAAGTTAAATAAATAATAATAATAGACATTTTAGACATTTTCTAACTTTATTTGTATATTTCTTTCAGGATTAGCTCCAGACTCATTATGACCATGATCAGAAATGATAATAAGTTTTGGATCAGAGATTGCTGCTGAAGCCTCTTCATTTCAGGCTTTGTGAAATGGCACCATAATGGGCTCATAACGGTGCTTGTGAGCACTCTTTTGAAGATCTACAGTGAAAACTGTAGTCTCACGGATACTAAACGCACAAACGTGGACTGCAAGAGAATCGTTCTGGACAGGCCCTGACATACAGAAGGCACACCACAAGAAATCATCTGATCCACAAATTATTGGATGTGACAATCAATAGTTCCATATTTGTAAGAGCTCCAGTGATGAGAGGTTACGCAAAACAACACTGACCAGTAGCGCATTTATCAGACCTCCCCTGCGTGGCTCATTGGTGACTTAAATATAGACGTTTAAGTGAGCCCCAAATTTAGAGCAGGCCTAATGGACAACCCTTATCAAACAGGCTAACTGCAGTGTTGAGTTTCTTTCCCTGCAGCATCCACACACACACACACACACTATTAGACAGATCACTATCCATCATGGATAATGAGGTGTTGCCAAAAATAAATAAATAAATAAAATAATAATATCATATAATGCTCATTGTGAATGACGCACTAATCGCATCGCGGCCGTACAAGAACAAGTGCTAAGCATGCTAGGAGCTCAAGAGCCAGACTCAAGCCTATGGCTATTGCCGAGGCATGCAGGACTCAGTGGCTGAAATGACCAGGCTCAGTGGTAGCATTACATCACTCATTTAATGGGACGCAATTTTGAGTCAGAAGGAAAAGTCAGAAGGATCTTGGTAATCGGCAAACTCTGAAGAAATTCATGTTAGAAAATATTTCTACATGCAATCATCCAATCATCTTAGCACAGGAAAGATGGGAATTTTACAGGACTGGCACTGACACAGTAATAAAAACAATACTAGAACGTTGTGTCCGTCAATAAAGATCAATATATCGAGGGTAGATTTATGTCACCACACTCATCATTGCTAAGTAGGAACGCTGTATAGAGTGTATGCTATTAAATACAATATGTATGCTACAGTACAGCTTGCAGCAATATGATAGATACTTTATTTGTCCCAAAGGGAAATTTACAAAAAGTCATCTTCCCATACCAGGAGTTGAACCTGGGCCACCTCGATGAAACCCAGGCGTCCTAACCGCTAAACCATATGAACATACATAAACAGTGCATGGCTGTATATTAGCCAGTCATACCGCAGCAACAGAAATTCTCCCCTGTGAGGGTGCTACAGGTCATAGGAGTGGAAATCTCACAGGCATAACAAACATAATGTAACCATATACTGTGTTCATGATGATCTGATACTCAGTATAGATGTGTGTATGTATCAAGTGTAGCCCTTGGGAAATAAGAAGTCTTTCTTAACCCAGTAGGGCTTGATTGTGATTAGTAGATCTTTGATATTAAAAAAAATTCTGTCTGTCATTTTCATTCAAAACCTCCATCCAGCTTCCACATCCACATTCAGCAGGTGTTAAGTATACATTTTCTGGACGTAACACGGAGCCAGTTGCACTGTAGTGACCACAGATTTCTCCAGATTAGAGAAAGCTTAAGAGTCGTGTTGGAATCCCTTTAATACAGTGTGTAGATGACGCCCTTTTGTGTGGAGATTTTACCATTCTGTAATCCTGATGCACTGTTAATTCAGTTACGCATCCCACACTGACTCTGAGCGGAAAGGAAAGAGGAAATTTGGTGGAATAAAGAAAAGGCTTGTCAGGTTTTAACGTCCATACAACTGTGTAAAAGGTGCAAGCCTTGATTTAACCTAATGTTTATTAATATCTTTTTGCTAGTTATATTTTTGTCAATGAGATTTAAACACATTGTGAAATATTTATTATTTATAGTTAATTTTCATCGAGGAAAAGAATATAAATCGTGATTTATATGCTGTATTTATATGCTTTTTATATATCTTGTAGTTTTTGCTGTTAGCTGTCTCTATTGCTGCTGGATATCTGGAACTTCCTTCAGATCAATATCCATCCATCCATCCATCCATCCATCCATCCATCCATAGACGAACAAAGTGGTATGGACTTGCAGCTGCACGTAACCCAAGACTATAAAGTTGTTTGTGTTGAGTTGAATGAGTCTCATGACCGTGTCACCTGACCGAAAATACATTTTCAATATCTGTTATCTCACTTTACACTTTAATGGAAAAACAACATTTGCGAATTTATCCACTTGGGATAGCGTTTTGTTTACGCTGGACAAAAACGCTGTCTCAGTGAGGATGTACAAAAGAAGTACGTAAAGACGTACAGAAAAAGAAGCATTCTCAGATTCATCCAGTTCACGTTTGTCCCCTGCTCTATGCTGAACTAGACAATTTCAAGCAAATTTCCTTTAATTGATCAAACCGTTACTGAGGACAGAGCTGCACAGCAGTCTGCCATTGTGAATCATTTAGAATGCAGCTCACACCCTCTTTCTTACACACACTTTCTCACGTACACACTCTGTCAATTTGAGCGCATTACCGATTCGTTATAGCATGCCAAAGTGTAGAAGGAACTACGACTAAAAAGCCACAGCAGGACAAAAAAAAAAACGTTTAAAGGATAGAAAATAAATGATCGGGTATTTATGACTTACAAATTCAATTTAATTGTTATGTCTGATCAGAAATTTCTCACTGTGATGCATTTATTTTAAAATTGAAAGGAAAAAGAAACAGAGAGACATTGTAGCAGTCAGTAGTCAATAATATGATTAAAAATAAACATAAACAACATTTTTGGGGACAGTGGTGGCTCAAGTGGTTAAGGCTGTGGGTTGTTGATTGGAGGATCAGGGTTCAAGCTCCACTGTTGGACAATTGAGCAAGGCCTTCAACCCTCTCTGCTCCAGGGGTGCTGTATCATAGCTGCCCCTGTGCTCTGACCCCAACTTCCTCAGCTGGGATATGTGAAGAAAAGAATTCCACTATGCTGTAATGTATGTGTGGCGATAATAAAGGCTTCCTGCCCTCAGTTCTTCTTCTTAAAAAATAAATGAGCATTTTGTTCAATTCCTAAAGCTTAAATAGGATCCCTAAAACATGGCTGATCAGTGTTTGGCATCCATTGTTTACTATTTCATATACAAATCAATTTATTTACTTTCTCACTTTATTTCTGTCTTTCTCACTAAAATTCTTTTCATAACTCTACAATCTGGTTACTTTCTTCGAACCGTTCAACTCCATTAACTCAAAACTGTTTTTGTAAAATAATAAAAAATATTTTTGCTATCCAAGATGGCAAGAACATTATAGCGTTCAGAATTGTTTTAAAATATTTCATGAGTTTTCTGAACCGAATCATTTAACCCGTGTCCTCCCACTGCAGCCTTAAACGACATTTAATGTCTTCCCTTGTGAAAATGGGACATTAGCAGATCCCCCCCCACACCGTTCTGCTGTTAATCTCAGTAATTACTAAAGCTTTCCAGTGAAAAGATGACACAAGTAGGAAGTGATCTACCAACACCTCTACATGTGAATGTGAACAAGATGTGAAGATGGCAAGAAATAGTTTAATAACCTCTGAGTCAGTAAGAGAGTCAAGAAGCTCTGGTCTCAAATCAGACAAACCAACCAATCATCTTTACTGGACTGGAAGTAACTGTTGTCCATTTATCCGTTCATTTTTTTGTATCACTCATCCTACACAGCATGTATTCCCTATTCCAAGGGTCTCGGGACACAAGGTGGTGGACACCCTGGACGGGGTGCCAATCATACCCATCCATTCACACACTACAGACAACTTACTGTAGAGATACCATTCCACCTACAACGCATGTATTTGAACTGGAGAAGGAAACTGGAGTATGTGGAGAAAACCCCTGAAGCACGGTGAGAGCATGCAAACAAGTCAAAGGCAGGAATGAAAACCCCAACCCAGGAGATATTAACCACAAAGCCACCGTCCCATTAACCCCATTTACTGTTGTACAATGGAACATTTAAAAAGCATGTGTTGGAACACTCACATGGGTGTAATGGTCAATCTTTTTCCGTGGCCTTGACCCAAAGCAAACAACCGCACACCGGTCCACCAAAACAGAAACCCTGGTTCCATTTGTTGTTGTAAAAATACACTTTTTTTTAACAATGGCCCACTCCAAAATGATCTGAAGTGGACAAAGTGCTCATCCTTGCAGTAATGCAGGTTTTATGACATTTATCATTTCAGCTCTAAGGTTTGACAGTGGTAATGCATATTTATAGTAATCTGACTCAGTACAAGCATTTGCAGATTATATTTTGCTAAAGCAGCAAATGAAAACAGAAATAAATGCTCAGCATGAGAGCAGTGCCTGGTCTATTATAACTGGCCTTATTGGAAACGTTTTATCTCTAAATTGGACACCATGACAGTGTTGCTCATAATATTGCTAGATGTGGTTTTTCTTTTTTAGATGTTTTGCAGTGACCTGTGACTGTAGGACTTAATGATTACCTGAGTAGTGATTTCATTCTTACAATACTGGCAATCTGCATTCACACTTCCCAAATAAGTAGATGTTTTTTCCCCAGAAAATGCTTATGGATAATGCTTACGTTACGGCTATACGTGTGACCTACACATCTTGTCGTCTGTCAGTCAGTCGCTGCACTTCAACTTTATTACACTGAGTTTTACACTTTCGATTTGAAAAATCAATACAACAGTTGTGATTGCTTCAACGAGTGTGTGTGTTTGTGTGTGTGAAAAGGAATGCAAACGTGTCCCATTGCATGCTTTTATATTCCAGAAAAATAAAGTCAAATGTGACAAAGGAAAGAATAAGAGAAAAGGAAAGCGAGGAGGAATTGCAGAAAGGCTAGAGGTGCTGGACAAAGGCAAGGTGTCAGGCGCTTGGGAGTCAGGGCTGCTTACACAGACTCGCTAACCAGCTGAGAACTGCCAGGGAAAATTTATTTATTGACTGGCTGCACGTGTGTATGAGAGAGAGAGAGACAAAGAGAGAGTGAGAGAGAGAGAATAATGATCGCTGAACCAAAACCTTCCATGTCCCCTGAAGCAGAGTGAGCGAAGCTAGCTCACAACGCCATCTCCGATTTTTCCCTTAAATCAGTAGCAGTGACACTCGCGTACATCACACCTGTCCAACAGCTCACTCTCAGTGAAGGAAAACCCTTCAGCTCTAGTAAACTAAGTGCAAGCCTGCTGATCACAACACACTGTCGTATCAGGAGCTCATCACCACTCTGGGTGGAGACTGATATGTGCACCTGCACCACTGTTACATTTCCTACAACATTGTGCATCTCAAACCAGTGAGCAAATCAAGCAGAGATTCTCTCATTTCCTCAACTTTATGCAATGCTTATTTTCAATGGTTCTTCTCAACACACTTCTCAGACCCCTGCATTGATGCAACTGGTCAATTTGCAGTACAGCCATCAACAGTTAGAGCTGGGCGATTAATCGTTATTATTGATTAATTCGAATTTATGGTTTATGTCGATGTTGAAAAAACCAAAATCAATTTTCTGATTTCACTTTGGTTTGGCAGAGCGAGCTTCCGTAGTTCTGCGGCGCGAAGAGCTTGTTTCTAAGGGAGGTGCGGTTTCTTGAAGTTTCTTCATACACGCTGAAAGATGGGGAGGAGCCGAAAGTCTGCCGCCGTTTTCATATGAAATTTAAAGGGGACTGAAGCGATCACGAATTTGTGTAGAGTTTATGGAGAATCGCAGAATTCTTAGGGTGGCTGAATAGAAATGTTAAAAATGGCCTAGCGACGAAATCGGCTCCTCCCCGTCTTTCAGCGCGTTCTTCAATCCAACTGAAGAAACCGCAGCATCGCAGAGCGAGGATCAGAGAACAAGTGTGTGTGTGTGTGTGTGTGTGTGTGTGTGTGTGTGTGTGTGCGCACGCACACGCGTATGTGTGATCAGGAAGACTCGTATTTGGCTTGTTCAGTACTCAAATGTTATACACATCTATGCAATACAGTGGAATGCTGCATTAAGTTTACCATTCTACCCTGTTAGTCAAACCTTTATTTTATTTTATTTATTAATTTATATTTTTTACTATTATACCCTCATTGGGGGCTGAGCCCCCCTTAAATGAAAATCCTAGACTCGCCCCTGATTGTGCCCATATACACAGATGTAAAATGCTGTCTGGCTCCTGTTTGATTTTATTTAGCGTGTTAGTTGCATGTTGGTATTATTTAGCGTGTTAGTTGCATGTTGAACTGATTCAAGTTCTTTGTTCATTTAGAGCAGGGGTGTCCAATCTTATCCGCAAAGGGCCGGTGTTTGTGCAGGTTTTCATTCCAACTGAGCAGAAGCCACACCTGAGTCCACTGAAAGCCAAGATCAATTGATTAGCCAGTTGGAATCAGGTGTAGCTCCTGCTTGGTTGGAATGAAAGCTTGCACCCACACCGGCCCTTTCTGGATAAGACTGGACACCCCTGATTTAGAGTGACCCAACTACCACGCTAACAATCTATATCCATGATCCCCAAAGTGTCTCAAGAACAAGTGCAAATACGTACTTCTAAGCCATTTTTATCACTGCCCTTTAGCAAACCAGGTCTGGACTACATTTTAGAGGCAAAGAATAGCACAATGTTCCAAAACCTGCACTGTCATGCGCATTGTTATCACTTTGGACAAATACATAGAAGTAGAAAGAAAAAGCTAGCAGAGAGGCAGACAAGAGAAGCACGGCAGAGAAAAAGATACTCACCCTGAGAGGCAGAGCGAGAATGTAAGATAAAAACAAAAGAGCAGAAGGGACGAAAAGAGAAGGAAGAAGAAGAAATAAAGAAAGAAAGATGCAGGGTTTCTATCGGGAGTTGAGCATTCTCATCTTGGCAGTGAAAGTCCTGAGTCAGCCTGGTGAGACTCCAGAGTGTCAAGGCTAATTGATGCTGAAATCTGAATTGGACGACGGCGATGGCTCTGAGAAGCACTGAAGTGATTATTCATGAGTGCATGTCGACTGAACCGTGCCCCTGACTAGACACAGGTCAATGTCACAGCCTCAGATTGTTAAGAAGTGTTGATTGGCTTCCTGTAGGGTGACTGTAGGACAGCAGGACAGACTGGTCACATCCGATTTAAAAGACATCAATAATTAAAACTCCAGTAATAATGTAAAACATAAAAATGTTGTTTAATTGTCAGATCTCTCATATCCATGTAGTATTAATCAGCAGTACAAAAATGTGCACAGGACATTGCAGTTATTAAGGCATTACAGGTATAGAGGAGATGATGTGTTTGTTAGAGCAGAATGTCTAAGCACACCTATAAATAATTTATTAATTTCATTTCTACAAACCCCTTTTAAAAATGTCACTGCTCTTCTCCAGGTGCATGGGTCATCTGGGGCATGGGTGGACAAGTGGTTAGGGCTCTAAATTACTGCTCAGAAGGTCAGGAGTTCAAGCCCCTTAAGCCTTGCTGTGCCATTGGTACTCTAACCCCAGCTTCCTAACAAGCTGGGATATGCAAAGAAAATAATCTCACTAATGTATATTTGACAAATAGAGACTGCTTCTTCTTAGCAAAGAATATACAGTAACTGCCATCTGTGATGCTGAATCTGATCCTATGCTTTGTTTTTTCGCATAATAGTCCAATGTTGGATCGGTCCTGATGTAGCAATGCAAAAACCGATGCTAATAGATGTGCACTGCTTTCCTATTGGTTGTGCAGAAATGTACATGTTGAGCATTGGTCAGATTTGAACTTGAATGTTTCTGGACTTTGAGCTTTGTGTTAGATAATGGATGGATAGTTATGAACATAACAGAAAAACAAAGCAGTGAATGATTTAACATATACAGTAGGACAAACACCTCACAGCCAGTGCTCCCAGTGGATAGGCTTTAACCAGGGTAAAGCAGTTAATGATGGTTAATAAACAGCATTTTAATGCATGCATATATCTAAAAAATGATTGCAAGAAGTTAATAACAAAGGAATTCGACAATGAAGAGCTTGCGTGGCTTTGACTGGAAAATAGATATCAATTTTGAAGTTAACAGATGTAGTTAATTTGGCAAAGTAGTCAAAATGGCTGATCAGGATCAAACACAATATTGCTTTCCCTCTACAGCATCATCATACTAACAAATACTAACTATAGCTAAATAAGCTATTTTTCCAGACCCACTTGCACTAATGACAAATCCCAAACAATATCTGGTCATTACAAGGTCTAATCAAATGGCAGCCCGGTGTATGAAATCACACACACTAGAGATGTGCGCTACAGATATTTTGCTTCTTGCAATTCATCATTATTCAATTATATAATAGAAAAATAAAACCTGAAACAATAGGGAGTGTTTTTAGGTTATTAGGCTTAAAAGGAGGAGTGTTTTAGGTCTGAGGTTAATCAAACAAAACTGATCAATTAGCACAATCTTGAACAGGGGAAAAGTATCTGCAGAGAGGTACATGGTTTCTATTGTACTTTATGAAGTTGGCTAAGGTCACGAGTGATGACGGGTAAGGCTGGGAGTAGGGAATAAGTCAGGAACTGCTTGCTGGCAGAGGCAGTGGAGAAGGTGAGGGCATTCTGTTACAGATATTCTGTTCTAATAGAAAGGCTGACCTTTTTTATCAGAATTTAATAATAAAAAAATAAAAAAACCTGAGTTGCCCGAGTTTCTTTTGTACCTTTTCTTCCTAAAGTTATAGTTACAGCTAATGGGTTATTGCGAATGTTTAAACAAATATAGCTTATAAACAAGATATTTTACCATTTAGCAACATAAAGAAGCGTTACTGTACATCAGAGCAAACGATCAGATCGTTATATCACACAAGTCTAATGAACACACAGTTTTGAGAGTGGCAGTAGGCTTCGATAAGCTTTAGAGAGCACATTTTACCACTCCAAACAGCAAACCGCCGAACTGTACAACTAGAAATCCTTCATCCCACACTCTCTAATGCTCTTCCTCACTGACACACAGTATTCTTTCTCTCTATCTCTCTGCTCTTGCATAACAGTAATAGAGCTCTAGGCTATGCACAAATCTCTCATCAGCTCCAGTGATCACAACACACTGCCTAAACATACACACACACACCTTTCTCTTTGTCTTGCTTCTTCTGTTTTGCCCTTTCACACACATGGGTATATATCTACAGAAACACATGTGGTGTTGGTTTAGGCCTTCATCAATGTACATTCGTGTCTGAGAGATGGAGAAACTAACTAGTTTAATTCATCTCATTTATCTTACGTTTGTTTAATGTTGTTTTTTTTTTTTTTTGCACAGATCTGTTGAAATTGCAAACCCATCACAGATAACACTGCTTCAGTTTGTAAAGATCTGATACCACATGGTGGTAGTGGTGGTGATTTCCTGAGAAACAGAATGCAAGTTAAACCCACTCAGCTGAGCGTGAGGCTTGTGGCCAAGACTGACTGCGCTCAGCTGATGCACTCTACAAGACCTTAGATGGCAGGATAATGTGGATGTGTGAGTGTAGGGCAACTACACTCTCTTCCTTTGCAGTGAAAGATAAAGTATTTGAAATTAAACGGATTTAATGTGCAGTATACAGGAAAGGAGATCAAAAAATCAAAAAGGAAAAATCAAACAAGCCAAAAGCCACTAGTAATTTTCAGATAAAGACTGCTCTGTTTTTTTTTAACTCTGTCAGCGATCTCTAACTGTTAAATAGGCTAAACTGAATCCAGGGCAACCTAAATCAAAGGACAGGTGTATAGGATTGTGCGTAAATGTGCATGTGTGTTTTTCTCAGGAGACTGTTTGAAGGCCGATGGAAAGCTCTGATCCGGTGGAGGGCCATTAAAAATAGGGTTCCTATTACTCATGCCGAATGTAGGCTGACTTGACGTTTGCGGGTCGAGACATTACGAGTGAGCACAAAGTTCTTCCTACTGTCCTTGATTTGTAGAGAAAACTTTACAATAAGAACAAAACCAGGCCAGGGGAATTTTGCACCGAAAACGTGACTCGCTGCTCGAAGTGCAGTTAGTGAAGTATGCTGCTGCGACGTGGTCTAATCCTTCGTATCCAGTAATCCATTTTGTAAACATGGATGATCAGCGGGTGAAAACATGGACATAAGAAGGCTTGAACCGTGCATCAGACCTGACACAAACCACATACATCATGTCATGTACGGTATGTGACAGAAGTCTTGTTCATGTGTAATAAAATCATTGAGAGGATGTAAAAAACGGCAAAGAAACATTAAAAGCTATCCCTATTAAAAACATTAGTAATAAAGTGTGAAATCATAGCATGCAAAAACAAATTAGGCCATGTTAAGAAACAGAAAGATGCAAACAATGCAAACCTTTTCAACTAAGACACGTTATTATGTGGTAATTGAGTGCTTTAACAGTATCTTTTCATAATTAAGCAGTAACCCTAGTGTGAACATTAGGGTCTGGGTCAGCATCAAGAAATGCGACACTGATCAGTACAACTGTCAGCTGAAGCCCAGCTTCCATTTTCATATAGCAAAAGTACAGATGATCACTGAGTCTAACTGACAAGAGGGATGTAGTGTCTCCTGTCAGAACTGATAGCGATTGCCTGTACAGTGAATAACATCAGTCTTTGTAACAACATTTTTGATCTATGATCACCCTAAAACCTTACAGACTCAGTGTTTAAAAACCCATACTGAGCTCTTACAGCGATGACAGGTGTGGATGTGTGATGGGATCCAAAACATTGTCACAAAGAGTGAAGTGAGGTTATCCAAAAAGCACGGACATGGACACAATCTAGTAGGCTAACACACATACCAAAATAACTTCTGGCATAAAAAAAATACATTGTCATCACTATGATGAAAACTCTCCAGCCCACACTTATAATTTATTAACCAACCTGTCTGTGACCCCATTTTCTGCCACAGCAAAACAAACTTCTTTTAAATCCCTTTGGTTATACGTTTTGCCATGGTCAGTAATGTGTTTGTAGCTGACCTGTTGTGTAATCCTATGTCTTCCTCCTATTGCTTGGATTTTTAGATGAGCACTCACAATCTGAGATTTTAAAAAATGGTCTGATACTTGCAGGACATTGTCATCGACTGTCTTTGGTTGCAAAAGCACTAAATCTGCTGTTGTAGAGCACGTTACATTATACGTCTCAAGAACGTCAATCTCAACTCACGACCAAAGATTATTCTTCCCGATGTGTGATTGTGCCTGCAATATCAAATTCAGGCCGGATATTGTTAACAGTGTAAACCCGGTTTTACTCTGTTATTGTGAAAAGACAGACAGACGCGTGTTTGGCTCTACACAAGAGCACATTTTTTCCTTTCAGACAGCAGGGTGAGAAGAGACGAGTGCAGTGCCACAGACTCCTGATCACAGACGGCTGTGGAGTCACAGGGATCACTGATTCAGCTGCACAACTGCAGACACCCATGCAACTGACTAATCTGAAGACTTTTAAGATCTTTGCAGAAGATAAGATGCTCGCCATCCAGACGTTTAGCCAAAGGTTGGTCAGATATGCCTAAAAACATATATGAACCTAGGTCTCAAGGCTTATCTTTACTATCAGGGTACAGTAATGTAAGAACTTCCTTTCATTCTTTTCAAGTTGGCATGCAGAACCCATAAAAATCACACAACATAAAAAGCCTCAAACAGAGTTCTGAATTATTCAGTGTAGTACTGAAATTGAATCAAACTTGTGTTTGTCTATACATTTGGAGAACGCTGAACCAAATCTCAATTCTACTCTTCATGAACAGCACCACATTTCCATGACGCTTTACAACAAGGGGACTGTGTAGAGACATAAAAGTGCGTGGAAAGTGAAGTTAGATAAAGAGACGCCATCCGGAGGCAGAGTGCTACCCTCCGAATCTCCGCTCTGCTTCTGTCAGCACACCAGCACTTTCCCCAAAGATCAATCAGATTACATAACACTGCAGAGAGAGGAAGACGAACACAAAGGGTGGGAGGAGGAAGACGGGGAGGAGGGGCTGCAGTGAGGCAGAGTGGAGAGTTCGGAGCAACAAATGAGACTAGGGAAGGACATCGGCAGCTTAACGAAGCCCAAACATAAACAGCACCGAAGGATAGAGACAGACTGTCCACAAAACCCAAAAAGAATGCACGGGTAAAAGTTTCCTTTAGGAGAGGGTAGAGGAGGAAAAGCAGATGGGCTCACTCCATATCTAACAGCAGGATGGGGTTTGTTTGACTCACTGGAATTGAACAACAGATGTGACATGGTTGTCCTGAAACAGGAGGTGGCAAGCAACAGTAATGACTGAGTCCAGTGATGAGAGCATCAAAGTAAAAGAAGGAAACAAAGCAACAGCAAGAATGACTGCAGTTTGCAATCCCCTGCTCTGACACTGCTCAGCTACCACACCCTAGGTTACCCAAATCACTAGATCTCTGGATCCAGGAGGTCTTATTAGACTTCCTGAGAAAAATGGGCATGGGCCAAAAATGACATGGTTTGAAGATTGTACATATACTTATCAAAAGGAAAAAACAACTCAAACGAAATAATGACAAATCATCATGGCTACACCTAGCATCAAAAGTAAACAAATCAGTACATCTTACCTTAAAAAGAATAATGTATATAAAATTACTTGCTTTTCATTTATAAACATACAGACATATCTGCCTATAAAATCTACAACACTGACTATACAGACTATACGCTGTCTGAGACAGAAAATATACATCACTCCTCACTCATAGTTGGCAAATTTCTGATATTCTGGTCAGCACGGTGGCGTAGCGGGTTGTGTTGGCCCCTCATAGCTCCAGGGTCCCCAGGCAGATCCTGTACACAGGTTCATCTGCATGCAGTTTCTGTTCATGTTCTCCATCTTGGTTTCTCCAGCCTGTGCAAACAGACTAGCTTTCCTGGGCTGACTATATGCAAAACCTTTCTCTGTAGTGCCCCTATAATTTACCTTACTAGCTAGAAGCTACACTACATTTCCAAATGTTTTAGGACATCTTCCTTTACATGCACATGAATATAATATCGAGTTAGCCCACCGTTTACAACTATAACAGCTTCAACTCTTCTGGGAAGGCTTTCCACAAGGTTTAGGAGTGTGTTTATGGGAATTTTTGACCATTGCTCTAGAACTGTGTTTGTGAGGTCAGGCACTGATGTTGGACAAGAAGGCCTGGCTCAAAGTCTCTGCTCTAATTCATCCAAAAGGTATTCTATAGGGTTGAGGTCAGGACTCTGTGCAGGCCAGTCAAGTTGCTTCACACCAAACTCTCTCATCTGTGTCTTTATGGACCTTGCTTTGTACACTGGTGTGCAGTCATGTTGGAACAGGAAGGCGTCATCCCCAAACTGTTCCCATAAAGTTGGGAGCATGAAATTGTCCAAAATGTCTTGGTATGAAGCTGAACTATGCTTCACTGGAACTAAGGGGCCAGGCCCAACCCCTGAAAAACAACACCTGAATTCAATGATTTGGAGGGGTGTCCCAAAACTTTTAGCAATATAGTGTACATCAATATAAGATAGATCAAGAAAGAAGATCAAAACGTATCTAATTTTAAAAACTCATTTATCAACCATTCAGCATTGTAGTAATGATACAGTCCATCCTAGTCATGCAAAACACATTTATGCTGTCTATCAGGCATATATCCCGATATTCTGTCATCCATTGAAGCCTTTATTCACTGATTAGGCACAGAGATATACAGGTCTGCGAGTTCCTCATCCTTTAATGATGGAATTCAATACTGAAGACAATAGCTAAGATTTTCCTCCCAGCTGTGAGATAAACTTCACACAGGGGAGCTGTAGGAATAGGGAGACACAAAGTAAATGCTGAACATGAAACATACGGCTGGTAGAGTTGTACTGGAGCGACAAAATCTGTTTAATTATAACCAAAATGATAGCAGTTCTGTCATTATTTACTTTAGAGTGAAAGTACCTTTTCCAACTGTTCTACCTAATTAGAGTAACTAGTAAAAAACCCCAATGTTCATAATTCTCCCACATTTACTCACTAGTGGGAGGATTCAATGTCAAAGTTAATACATTCGATTAACAAGTTATCTACTGGGTGAACAACAGGTCATGTCCCCTGATAACAGTGCTTGAATCAGCTATTGATTCTAACCTTGAGCTCCTGTACCATTACTATATTTAAAAAAATGCTGTTTGCTATATAAAGCAGAAAAATAAATTATCCAAAATCTGATGCGGCTCTCCTTTTGGAGAAACCTAATTTTGGGCCCCTCACGGCTGTTCGACTATAATAAAAAAATGGGCAGCGTCTTTGGAATATATGTGTCCCATTATTTTTCAGATTTAGCTAGTCTCCAGGTCCACTCTTGGTTCATATTCAGAATAGGCTCTGGGTTCACTGACCCTGAGCAGGATAAAGCAGTTACTGAAATTGAGCGACTGAGTGAGTTCCTGTTAGACCTCCAAATTGTATCAATATTATATGTTTTTCCTCTCATCAATAATGGTTCAATCAGTACATTTATCATTATTACTATATAAGCATGCCTTTTGTGTATATTAAGATTTCTTAATCCAAAATGAGTGTCAATGGTACATAAATTTTTCTGGTTTAACTCAATTGGATTAAGCGTTCTTGTAGCAGATGATGTGCTGAAGAAATTTCTTCATGGATTGACCATTACCATTACGTTGGTCAAAATGCTGTCACTGCTGTAACTGGTATCTTCTAGCGTTTCTCTGACTGCCCTTCTGGTCTGGCTGATCACTTCAGTCACTGGTAAGACTGATCGATCTTGTTACACTAGCTTTTTGCTCCTTTTTATTAAATGAGTCTCCCAGTATTCATGAGAAGGTTCAGCACTTTGTCAGTACTTGATAACTACCTTTATCTTTAACCACTTTAAAACCGTCAACATTCATTGGGCAGCTCTATGGTCTTCATGACAGCAGACCTGATCTAGGCCCAGTTTCCAGCTGTTTGATTATTATTTTATTATTATTATTATTATTATTATTCATGGTATGTGATTTTACAATCAACAGAAATTGATCTCAAAAGGTTGGTGACCATCGACAGGTTGTAAATAGCCTGGTTGTTTGTGGAGAATATAAAACTGGAAAGCTGCGAGTGGTTTATCCGTACAGATCTGTATTGTATGTATGTGTGTGTGTGTGTGTGTGTGTTCATCCCACCACATGTGGTGTAATCAATCACTCAGTGTTTTATTGATTTTGCCTCCCTCACTCTACACACTGACCTTCATGACTTCAAACACTTCAAACGCTGAGGAGCAACAGACCAAGAAGCAAACAGATGAGCCACTGGCATGCTGCAGAACATGACAGCGTCTATCTATCTATCTATCTATCTATCTATCTATCTATATATCTGTCTGTCTGTCTGTCTGTCTGTCTGAGTTTGATCAAGCTAATAGGGTTGTCTCCATGAAGAACAACACTACACCTCTTCTCATGATATCTAATAAAGTTAGAGGAACGTGTCACTGGACCAGTTGCCATGCAAGACATTATCAAGATCCTTTAGCTTTAAGTTTGCAAAACCTTGATTTTGTGTTTTTTGCCTTATTTCCTTATTTGCTGATTAAAAAAAAAAATACTGGGGTCATTATTTCATTGAAAAATTTGTCAAGTCCTAACCACCTGGCAACCAAGTTTTGGACTATAATATCAAGGTACTCCACTGACAATCTGTGAGGTGATCTGAAGAGACCTCTTTATTGTAGGAGGCTTCTTTATTGTAGAGCGCTCTTAAGTTCCTTGCTCTGCAAAAAATCCAGTCTCATCTCTCGATCTACAATCTATGAGAAGACTCAGTGGGGATATGTTTGCAAATACAGGCTACACATGACTTGTAGGTTTGTGTGTGTGTATAGACAAGTAATATATAAGTTTATCTATTGTATCTATTCATCTAATAAATAGAGATTTAGCTATTTACAGGTTCTCTTCACTGATTCATTAAATCTATTAAACATTTGTGAAACCTGCAGTTTGCCTCTGTTTTTTATTTAATATTTTTAGAAAATAAAGGTCATTTAATGTTAAGGTGAACTGTTAGTCTATATCAGCCACACTAAAAGCTGCTGAGGAACCTCATAAACTCTCCAAGCAGAGATTGTTCTGTAAGCAGACAGCACAGTAGATGAATGGTCACTAACAATGCTAACATGTCACACGTCAGCTAATATGTCATGTCTGGGACAGGCAGAAGGATGACAGATAGGGCAATCAGGACTCGCAGCCAAACAGACCGACAGCACGCAAGACACATGGCATGCACCACTAATCAAAATGGCAGACGTTCTGGAGGGTAGTGAGTGGCAAAAAGCATTATTCATTACTCCACTCTACTAAAAACAGGGAATGGTAATGGCTCAGTGTTAAGCTTAGTGTTTTGTCACCCAGCTGCAAAAAAGGAGAAAACAAATTAGCAAATGAGCCAATTCAGTGAGTCACTGATTCAATGAATAGAGTCAGTGTTCGCACACCTAATACACAATTAAATGGTAAAAGCGTCTCGTCATGTTGGTCACCTTTCTGCTATGTCTTGTTCGGGACCGGGTGTTAAATGGCATTGATCTTCCTACTCTCGGCAAAGGTCGGCTCAGTTCACAACGTGTGTGTGTTGGAGTGGACACGTCTCTTCAGACAGCACTGAAAGGTCAGCTTCAAAGCTCAACACACTTCAAAGAATCAAAGTCATTGTCGCTGACTAGGGGTGCGGGCTGCCATGATGGACACACACATGTCCACGCACCTGCACACACCTGACATTTGTTGTTAAGTTAGGAAGAAATGTAGAGATGCAACAGGTCCATGATAGTGTGTCTCTGTTGTGGATCAACTCATTTATTTCACCAAAAATCTATGTTCAATCTAATGTTGTACTGCAATGCCATGGAAATCCACAAGTCCTACAAGGTATTTTAGAATAAAATCTAAACACAAAAAATGCATGTAGGTGATTTCCAACAGACACACTATGTTGATGGCTGGATCTCAAACAGCATTTTGTTGCTTATGTAGTACACCATGTAAGGACTACAACACCATTATGTTCTACCCTGTTTAGGCAAAATGTATTGTGAAAAGGAGGTCATTTTGAATTTGTTGCATTCACACTGCTATGGCAAATCGTTTAAATCCTGTGTAAGTGGTGTAAAGCTGGATTTGGCAACACTATGCATGTGAGAAAGATAAACAGGGGATGGACAATAAAACTCCAACACTGCCCAGTGTAGTGTTGGAGTTTTCACACCTATATATGCATGGCCTGCTGGCTAATCTTCACTGATTTCACATTCCGTAAGTAATACCAGATAGCAAAGTTTGAATTAGCAGAGCAATAGCACAGCTGTACATAAAATACTGCAATCTGCATAACAATCACATATCAGACATATCAGAGTTTAAACGAGGACAAATGTTTAATGTGTGTCTCAATTCTGCATCTGTGACCATAACAGGAACTTTGTGGTGTACAGAGAGCCACAGTATCCAGTTTAAGATTCAAGATACAAGATTCAAGAAGCTTTTATTGTCATTTCAACCACATATAGCTGGCGCAGTACATAGTGAAATGAAACAACGTTTCTCCAGGACCTGGTGCTACATAAACATACAACTACTAGTACAATACAAAACAACAAACAACACCACAGAGCTAGGACAGAAGTTTGTCTTAGCCACGTAAAGTGCACAGTGTGCAGCTAGGTGCAAACAGAGCATAGACAAGACAGTGCAAAAAAGACAATAAATACAATAAAGACAACACAAAAGAACACAGGACACTTAGCGCTGAAAGGAAATAAAAGAACGTGTACTGGAATGTAAGTGAAATAAAATAGATAAAGTGAAATGATGTAGAAAAAAAAAGTATTGTGCAAAAATATTGTGCAAAAATACACAGCAGCAGTTGAGGTAGTTAATGTCAGCATACCACTACGAAGGACGAACCACATCCAGCAGGAGTAACTATTGACGCCAAAGGAAGGTGTCTGAAAGATACACTATATTGCCAAAGGTTTTAGGACACCCCTCCAATTCACAGAATTCAGGTGTTGTTCTTCAGGGGTTTGGGCTTGGCCAGAGTCCTGACCTCATCCTGATAGAACACCTATGGGATGAATTAGAGCAGAGACTGTGACCCAGACCTTCTCGTTCCACATCATTGCCTGACCTCACAAATGTGCTTCTACAGGAATTGTCAAAAAAATACCATAGACACACTCATAAACCTGGTGAAAAGCCTTCCCAGAAGAGTTGAAGCTTCATGTGAATGTAAAGGCAGATGTCCCAGTTTTGGAACGGCTCACAGTCTCCGCTCTAATTCATCCCAAAGGTATTTTGTCGGGTTGAGGTCAGGACTCTGTGCAGGACAGTCAAGTTCCTCCACACCAAACTCACTCATCCATGTCTTTATGGAACTTGCTTTGTGCACTGGTGACCAGTCATGAAGGGGTCATCCTCAAACTGTTCCCACAAAGTTGTGAGCATGAAATTGTCCAAAATGTCTTGGTATACTGAAGCATTAAGAGTTCCTTTCATTGGAACTAAGGGGCCGAGCCCAACCCCTGAAAAAACAACACCTGAATTCAATGATTTGGAGGGGTGTCCCAAAACTTTTGGTAATATAGTGTACTAACCCAAATTGTATCCTTAAAGAGATATGAACAAAGATATCCACAAACCTCATGCACTTGAGTCCTGAAAGCTAAACTTCCCCAAACCCGGGTTGCTGTCCTTGAAAAAAGCAGTACACAAAAAATAAGGTCTCCTATTTAAAACTATGAAAAAGATCACAAATGCTGTGGGTAGAAATGCAGTGAGGTCCAAGAGGTAAAGTGTTTCATCACCCTGTAGATGTTTACATTTTGCTGAAATATTTTTTTGTTTAGCACAAACGATAGCGCAATATGTGCTGCCTATAGCGTTGCTGTTACTATGGTTACCACATAAAAAGGCATATGCAATTGTTCACCTGCCTTATTAAAAGCTGTGCTAAAGAGGAATACACAAAGCATAGCCCAGTCAGAGGGAGATGAGTGGAGCAGAGAGAGATTTCACTTGCTTTGTCTAAAACCCCTGAACCCTTGGCATTTTTCTTGTCTGATTTAGTATCCGGCGATTTCTGATACCAGTGTCAATCGGATTAATCCTACCCCCAACACATAATGTGTAGTCTGATACATAAGCATACCAACTCACTGAGTAGTCTGTCACAGAATGCTACATTAATGCACAGGTACAAAATACTGGCACAGACACAAAAACACACACACACACACACACCATGCCCCCCCCCACACACACACACATACAAAAGCAACAGGAATCATCTCCAGCTTTGCCACTCCATCTAGCAACCCGCCATAAATCCGATTATCACACTTATTACATAATCTCTAACAAAATCACGCTGTGTGTGTTCAGTTCATTACAAAAAAATTAGAGCATTAAACATCAGAGTGTTGCAGCACGATTGACAACAGCCACCCATCGGTCATTCCGGTCTTGCACGGCTTTATAACGCAAAGGCGTTTCCTGCGCAGTTACAGTCGTCCATCTTGTGCAGCCTGCAGCTGCGGATCCAAGTGTTTGTGCAGCTCATTACACCAACACGAGGAACCACAACGAACACAAATATTTCACTGTTAAGTAAACTATGTTGTAATTACAGCCGGCTGATGCTGTGGAGATGAGTTAATTATGTGTCGCATCTAGGGCGAATTCAATGATGTCACTGAAAAGCCAAAAAGCTTGTGAACATGAAGATACACACACAGCGAAAGAAAGATAGAGATACTCAAGGTGTTGTTAAAAAAAAAATCAAATAAATAAATAAATTAATTAATTGAAAAAAAAGAAGAATGCAAAGCCCAGAGAGGGGGAAACAAAGCCTGTTTTTGACCATTTATTTTTTATATATATTTGTATACACTGACCAGGCATAACATTATGACCACATTGGCATGCTGAATGATCTGCAGCTATGTAGCCCCATACACAATAAACTGTGATGCACTGTGTATCCTGACACCTTTCTATCAGAACCAGCATTAACTTATTCAGCAATCTGAGCAACAGTAGCTCATCTGTTGGATCGGATCACACGGGCCAGCCTTCACTCCCCACGTGCATCAGTGAGCCTTGGCCACCCATGAGCCTGTCGCCAGTTCACCACTGTTCCTTCCTTGGACCACTTTTTGACTGGATCATCGTGTCTTTCCCTGTGCCTACCGTCTAACAGTGTAGCAAATCCAATGTCGCTGCACCCAAATTAATTCACTTGACTGGGTTTAATTATAAACAAAATGCAGTTTATTAAACTCACAGTACAGGCTCAGTGCCCACTGTATCATCATCGAAAATGGCAACCAGAGATACACTCGGCTAGTCAAAGAGGAAAGACGGTGTGCTTACTTCTTGACAGGATGGGCTGAGCTTGAGTCACGCCTAAACTCTGAGCTCTGAACTCTGCTTATTACTATAATGTGCTGCTGACTACTACAAACTACTTCCTGTGTACTCCATGTGTTTGTGTGGGTTTCCTCTGGGTTCTCTGGTTATCTCTCATCAGTGTGTGACTTGATGCGCAGTGATGGACTCGTGTCCCACCCGAGGTGAATGTAGTAGTTAAAAAAAGTAAGTAGTAGTCATAGTAAGTAGAACTAGTAGTAGACATTAAGAAGCACTAAGTAGTAGTCATAGTAGTATGTAGCACTGGTAGTACTACAAGTAACAGTCATAGCAACAAGAAGTACAGAGAAAAGCACTAGTGGCTCAGTGATACAGTGGATATTGTTGCCACCTCAGAGCTCCAGAGTGCCGAGGTTTCATCCTGACTCTATGTTCTCCATACATTCCTCTGGGTTCTCTGGTCTCCTCTCACATGAAGACTATAAACTGACCAAAAGCTTAAATGAGTGTGTGTGGATGGTACCTGAAATGAATTCTCCTGCCGTTTGCCCAGTGTTACTGGGATAGGCTCAGAGACATTTATCCTTATCTTTTTTTTCAATGTTATTATTACTACATTTACAGCACGGCTGTTGTGTTAGCATTCTTAAATAACACTATTTTTTAGATTATCATTGTCATTTTGAAACTGTATCTCTCCTGGTGGTCCAGTGGCAGTATCCCACGCTCTCATTGCCATGGCCCAGGTTCGATTCCCGGGCAAGGAGCTAACCCAGCCACTGAAGAGTTAACTCTCAGT